>NC_020795.1:0-25000 GCF_000350225.1 Chondrus crispus | reverse complement strand
TGGGTACTGTCTCAGAGAGAGACTCGGCGAAATAGAATTGTCTGTGAAGATGCGGACTACCTGCACCTGGACAGAAAGACCCTATGAAGCTTTACTGTAGCTTGGGATTGACTTTGGGTTTATTTTGCGCAGTATATGTGGGAGGCTAAGAAAGTATATTTTTGGATATACTCGAGCCATCAATGAGATACCACTCTAAGTAAACTAAAATTCTAACTTTGATAGTCGTTAACCGGCCAAAGAACATTTCCAGGTGGGCAGTTTGACTGGGGCGGTCGCCTCCTAAAAAGTAACGGAGGCGTGCAAAGGTTTCCTCAGACTGGTCGGAAATCAGTCTTCGAGTATAAAGGCATAAGGAAGCTTGACTGCAAGACCTACAAGTCGAGCAGAGACGAAAGTCGGCCTTAGTGATCCGACAGTACTGAGTGGAAAGACTGTCGCTCAACGGATAAAAGTTACTCTAGGGATAACAGGCTGATCTCCCCCAAGAGTTCACATCGACGGGGAGGTTTGGCACCTCGATGTCGGCTCATCGCATCCTGGGGCGGTAGTACGTCCCAAGGGTTGGGCTGTTCGCCCATGAAAGCGGTACGCGAGCTGGGTTCAGAACGTCGTGAGACAGTTCGGTCCATATCCGGTGCAGGCGTTAGAGTATTGAGAGGAGCTCTCCTTAGTACGAGAGGACCGGGAGAGACACACCTCTGGTGTACCAGTTATTGTGCCAACAGTAAACGCTGGGTAGCTAAGTGTGGATGTGATAACTGCTGAAAGCATCTAAGTAGGAAGCCAACCTCAAGATGAGTACTCTCACCGTCTAACGGATAAGATCACGGTAAGATTAACCGTTTGATAGGCATCAAGTGTAAGTGTAGTAATGCATGTAGCTGAGATGTACTAATAGATCGAAGACTTTACTTAAAATTGTATAATCAAATAATAAAATAATTTATGTCTTGATACTCATAGCGTAGTTGAACCACACCAATCCATATCGAACTTGGTTGTTAAACACTACAGCGGCGATGATACTTAAAGGGGAGCCTTTTGGGAAAGTAGCTCAGTATCAAGACTCTATATTATATATTTCATATCATAAATATTGCTATATATTTACGTCTATTAGCGGGTTTTGGCGTACAGTTAAAAATCTAATTATATGATTATTAAATTTCATAGATTTCTCAATAAGTTTTACTAAATGTCCGTTACCTTCATAATTCATTTGTATATATATACCATCATAATAATGTGTAATATTATAGCTTAAATGTCTTCTCCCTCTATGTTGTACTAAAATTTTTTGTCCTCCATGTTCTTTTATTAGTTTTTTATATATATTTACTAATTCTAAATTAATATTTTCTGTGACATCTGGCTTCAAAATATATATTGTTTCGTAAGTGTTTAATGTCATAATTTAATTTTTGTATTTTTATTTAATTAATTGATACTGAGTTATATTACCTATTATCTATTTGTATTCTTACTGCTTGAGATATAACAGGTATTTTTGCATACTTACCTTCAATGGATTTAGTGACAGAATAAATGATAGTAGATAAGACAAACCAAAAAAGTGTATTGCATAGCATAAAACCATACAAGCTCATACGAAATTCTATTGGTAGTGCTCTAAAAGTTGCACCTAGTAAAGAATTGATTAAAAATAAGAGAATTGATTGTAAGACATTAAAACGTATAAATGGTCTATCAGGTATCGGGCTTTTTGCTCTTACAAATAAATAATATAAAACAAAAAATATAATAAAGGCTAATGCTGGATGTGTTACGTAAAATATTACTAAAGGCATAAGTGTTTTTTTGTACACGCTCATTAATCTAAATGGATAATCTGGTAAAATTTGTTGTCCAAAATTTTGCAGTCCCTCTAGTAAAGGTAGCCAATAAGGTAGAATTGAGCCAAACCTATCTATTAATGTAATATTTTTTTTATTATAATTATTGTTTATAGATTTCATTGTTAATAAATACAGTTTATATATTAATTTAATTACTAAACTAATTATTACAGTACTAATTATAATTTTTATCCATAAAGGGAATTGATTAGGCATAATTATACTATATAATGAGTTAGAAAAGAAATATGTAGCTAAAATTGTTATATGATTCATATTAATTCTACAATAGAATGATAAGAATTTTCAAATATTATTATATTTTGAATACGCAAAATTGAAAAGATGCATAAAAAAACACAGTCTTTATCTATTGAACTATATAAACATAATACACCTTTAATATTAGCTGGAAAAAGCTTCACCTCTAGATTGATGCTTGGTACAGGTAAATATAAGAGTCTTCAAGAGGCAAAAGATAGTATTTATATTAGTGATACCTCTATTGTTACAGTTGCAATAAGGAGAGCTCAACATGCAAAGCAGTTAGGCAAAAGTAATTTAATTGATGCTTTAGACTGGGACAAAATATGGTTATTACCGAATACAGCTGGTTGTAAAACAGCTGAAGAAGCTATACGTGTAGCTATTCTAGGAAGAGAAATGGCAAAAAGACTGGGACAAGTAGATAATAATTTTGTCAAATTAGAAGTTATACCAGATCCTAAGTATTTATTACCAGATCCTATAGGTACATTAAAAGCAGCAGAGTACTTAATTAAAAGAAATTTTGCTGTTCTTCCATATATTAATGCAGATCCAATTTTAGCAAAACAATTAGAAAATATAGGTTGTGCAAGTGTTATGCCTTTAGCTTCTCCTATTGGTTCTGGTCAAGGTTTACAAAATACTATGAATTTAAATATCATTATTGAAAATGCTGAAATTCCCGTTATTGTTGATGCAGGTATTGGTACTGCAAGTGAAGCAGCTAAAGTTATGGAATTAGGTGCTTCTGCTGTATTACTCAATACAGCAGTAGCTAATGCATGTTCGCCTTGTTTAATGGCAGAATCAATGAAATTTAGTGTGTTGTCAGGTAGAATAGCTTATTTAGCAGGACGTATGCAAAAAACATATACAGCTCAATCTAGTTCACCTGTGGAAGGTATCTCATATATACAATAATTTATATTTTTGGAGGGAATGTGATTCTAATAATTGATAATTATGATAGTTTTACGCAAAATTTAGTACAGTATGTTGGCGAATTAGGATTTGATACTCATGTGAGTAGAAATGATGAAATTGATATTCATGATATTTTGCAAGTAAATCCTAGTCATGTCATTATATCACCAGGCCCAGGTGAACCTAGTAGTACTGGAATTTCTTTAGAATTAATTAAGCTTTATGCTAATAAAATTCCAATACTAGGTGTATGCTTGGGACATCAAAGTATTGCTTATGTTTATGGTGGTAAAGTTATTCAATTAAGTCAACCCGTTCATGGAAAAATTAGTGAAATTGTTCATAATAACACAGATATCTTTCATCATTTACCCAATCCTTTTTTAGCTGCTCGCTACCATAGTTTAGTAATTGATAATAAATCTTTGCCTAGTGATATAGAGGTTACTGCAAGAACACATGATGGAATTATCATGGGATGTCGTCATAAAAGTTATCCTCTATTAAGAGGAATACAGTTTCATCCGGAAAGTTTATGGACTGATCATGGAAGGTCAATAATAAGAAATTTTTTATTAATGTAATTACAAGTGTATTATATTTATTAAATAATTATATGCTTTTATTGAAAATTGATTGTAAGTTTTTATTATATATCTTAAATCTTCCTCAAAACTTAATTTTGCTCTATTAGTAGTACCAGTTACTTTTAACTCTTGTTTTATACAAAATATGCCTGATATCCATATTTGAGAATAAGATAAGTAGCTTACAGTAGCACTAATCATAAGTATAAAAAAACCAATATATACAAATTGAAGTCCAGGGTCGGCTTTAATTTGCAATCCAGTACTTGTCATGATTTCTGTAATAGTGAATAGTTGTTTATTTATTTGAATTGTTTCATTTGTGTTTATTGTATTTATTAATTCTCCATTTGAATTATATATTAAAATTGTGTTTTTCAAGTTTGTAATGATCAAAAATATTTGATCTATTGAGCTTATAGGAATATTGGTAAACCAAATACTATTATTACCTAGCTTTGTTTTATTCACTTTTTTTTGTATACTATGTTGACCGATTTTTATTCTTAAAGAATTGATTTGCCAATCTGTTTGATAAACAGTAATACCATGGAATTTTAATGGATGGTTTACAAAAATTGTTTCTTTTTTGATATTTTGTCCATAAAAATCTATTATCACAATACTTGAATAAAATTGTTTGATTGAATTGTCTGAATTGTAATCGATATAAAAGTTCTCTATTTTACCAAGTATATTAAGAGGTAAAGAGCTTTGAGTTCCAGACTTAATAGTATTCTGTATATGAAAAATTTCACCTTTAGGTACCATTTGTTGTATTGTAAAACCGCTAAAAAATCCTATCATTGAACCAGTAAGAGTTAATACTATACTTATATGTACAAAGACAGGAGCAATTCTACCTATTAACCCTTTATATGCATAAATTTGATTTTTTTTATGAAATACATAGTAATATTTCAAATTTAAAGAACATATAATATTTGCTAATGATTTGATTTTAAAAAGATCACTATATAATAAACATCTTGTTTTATCTGTATGTGGTACAAATTTCCAAGTACGTGCATTTTTTAAGCCTGGTAATTGACGAGAAAGTGTACAAGTAATTAAGCTACAAAAAAATAAAACCAGTAGAAGAATAAACCACCAAGTCGCATAGATATGATCTAATCCAAGGTTTATGATAATTTTCCAATTAATTTGTTCTGCTATCCCAGATTTAATAGGGTAATGCAGTTGATAGTAATTCATATTTTGATCTTGCTCAATAATCGTACCAATTATACTAATGGTTGATATTATTAGCAATATAATTATTGATAAATTTAAATTACTTAAGATTTTTGTTGCATACCATTTTAAATTTTTGTTTGTTATATATTTCATATCAAATGTGATTAAATTATCTTATTTACTATACTTATCTTATAGCTTAATAAATATAGAATATATTTTCTAAAAATGAGAAGATACCTATACCAAGTACAATAGAGCCACTAAATGGCATAACATAGTTCCATAATTGAGATAATTTAGTTATATTATTGTAATTATTAGTTATGCTGATCAAGATAATAATAGGTATTATATAGCCTATTATATAAAATATTATATAAATAATACTTAGCAAAAAATTGTTACTATTGTATAGCCATATTATAAGACTGGCTAAAATAGGAGTACTGCAACTACAAGAGCTTAATCCAAAAATAAATCCTAAAAAAAAGTTCGAAATATTAGCATTATTCTTTAATTTATTATGTGATAGAAAAATATAGCCAAAAAAGTTTGAATTTACAATACTTAATAAATTTAAACCTATAATAATAACTATTAAAGATGTAAAAATAGGTATATTCAATATAATTATTTTATAATAGTCATTGAGTATTATACTAACAGTCAGTATTGTTATAAGACTAGCTACTAATCCAGTAATAACCATCAATCTATAATTATCCTCTTTTTTGTTATAATTTATATATGATACTATTACAGGTATTATTGATATAAAACATGGGTTTAAGCTAGTAATTAAACCTCCTATAATTAGCAAAATGAAAGTATATGGTTTACCATTTTTGAGTTCTGAAGATAACAGCTGATAAATATTTTGTTGTATGTAATAAGCTTGTGTTTCTAGAAATGATGTAACTTGATTCATAATTATCATATTATACAGTGCTTATATAAGATATATATGATTTGACCTCCCCAGGAAGGATTTGAACCTACGACCAATCGGTTAACAGCCGATCGCTCTACCACTGAGCTACTGAGGAATTTATATAATTTAAATCATCATATCAAAAAACAGCATCTGTTGCAAGTCTTACACTTAAGAATTATAATTTTTAAATTTATCTATACAATCTAATATATACTGTACTTAATAAGAGCTTGTTTTTAGATTTAGTTAATGATAAGATGTTTTTCAGATCTTCTAAAATTAGTGAAGCGGACGTGGTGGAATTGGTAGACACGCTAGATTTAGGTTCTAGTGAGATTTTCTTGTGAGAGTTCAAGTCTCTCCGTCCGCATCTTTTTAAGTCTATAGTTAGTATAAATTTATTCATTCCATCTTTGAATAATTAATTTAATTGATCCATCTTGTAATCTTTCATTAGTAATATTTATAAATCCTTGTTTTATACTTTCCTGAATAATTACATTATATGAGTACTTCTGCTTAATCTTTTCTAAGAATTGTTCATATGGAATATTGTAATTCCATAGTTGAAAATCTGCTACGAATGAATACTCGTAACCGTCCCATATAAATTCACATAGATCTTTATTGTTTATTGTGATAATAAGGTCGAACAATTGAGTGTTAATTTTACTCTTTTCTTGCTTTTTGTGTTTGTTGTTTTCGTAATTAAAACCTAATTCTATTAACGTTTGTTTTAAGATAAATTCATTATTTATGCATGTTTTGATACGACTAAGATGTGACATATGATTAATTCTATTTTTTATATAATTATATAAATATGATATATTTTATACTATAGTTTGATTGATCATTGTATAAAGGTCAAGCATGAAAGCAGTTGACATCCAAACTTACTGAGCTTCTAATTAATTTTAGCAATAAAGACTTTACTTAACATATGTATAGTTGTAATAATATACTTAACAAGCTCAATTGAGTCTTGGGAAGTATCCTCACTTATCCTAAACAAATTTTAATTATTATGACTGCTACTTTAGAAAGACGCGAAAGCGCAAGCCTGTGGGAACGTTTCTGTGCTTGGATTACTAGTACTGAAAACCGTCTATATATTGGTTGGTTTGGTGTACTAATGATACCAACACTACTAACAGCTACATCTGTATTCATCATTGCATTCGTTGCTGCACCTCCAGTTGACATCGATGGTATCCGTGAACCAGTTGCAGGTTCTTTACTTTATGGTAATAACATCATTTCTGGTGCTATTATACCTAGTTCTGCAGCAATTGGTATTCACTTTTATCCTATTTGGGAAGCTGCATCTTTAGATGAGTGGCTATATAATGGTGGCCCATATGAACTAATTGTTCTTCACTTTATTTTAGGTGTATGTTGCTATATTGGTCGTGAATGGGAATTAAGCTACCGTTTAGGTATGCGCCCTTGGATCTCAGTTGCTTTTACAGCTCCTGTAGCAGCAGCAGCAGCAGTATTTCTTGTTTATCCAATTGGTCAAGGAAGCTTCTCTGATGGTATGCCTTTAGGCATCTCTGGTACATTCAATTTTATGCTTGTTTTCCAAGCTGAGCATAACATTCTAATGCATCCTTTCCACCAATTAGGTGTAGCAGGTGTATTTGGGGGTTCTTTATTTAGTGCTATGCATGGTTCTCTTGTAACTTCTAGTTTAATTCGTGAGACAACTGAAAACGAATCAGCTAACAATGGTTACAAGTTTGGTCAAGAAGAAGAAACTTATAATATTGTTGCAGCTCATGGTTACTTTGGACGTTTAATTTTCCAATATGCTAGTTTTAACAACTCTCGTTCGCTACATTTCTTCTTAGGTATGTGGCCTGTTGTAGGTATTTGGTTTACAGCAATGTCTGTTAGTACTATGGCTTTCAATTTAAATGGTTTCAACTTCAATCAATCAGTTGTTGATAGCCAAGGCCGTGTAATTAATACTTGGGCAGATATTTTAAACAGAGCTAATTTAGGTATGGAAGTAATGCATGAACGTAATGCACATAATTTTCCTCTAGATTTAGCGTCTGGTAACTCATTACCAGTAGCTCTAGTTGCACCAGCTGTTAATGGTTAGTATTTAATTAATATTCCTATATAAGATAAAAAAGAGAGACACTTTAAAATGTCTCTCTTTTTTATCTTTATTTGTATTAAATTATTTTTATTACATTAGAGTATAGTCTTCGAGGTATAATATAATTTTTTTGTGGATGAATAAAATTGATATTATTACTTTTATCTATACACATATAATTATTGTATTTGTAATTATTTTTCATTAAAAATATTTTGTTTTTTAATAAAATATTTTGGTTAAATTTTTTTTGAAAAAATAAAAATTTGATTTTTCTATGAATTAAGAAGTTATTTTGTTGTTTATTATTTAATCGATTATATTTATCTTCTAACTTATAATTAGATTCAAGATTTAAATATGCATGGTTTTTACCATTGAAAATTTCTTGTAAGCTTTGACCTCTTCTTCTTCTTGTTAATTCTACGAGTCCTAATTCAGATAACTGTACTATTTGCGGTTTAGCATTATCTAATTTTAGCAACTTATTAAAATATTCTAATAGCTGTAACTGATCTTTTTGAGATTCCATATCTATAAAATCAATAATAATTACCCCATTTATATTTCGTATTCTTAATTGATATGCTATTTCAATAGCTGCGTACAAATTTGTTCTTAGAATTGTTTCTTTAGAATTGTCAGACTGATTAAATGAGCCAGAATTAACATCTATAACAGTAAGAGCTTCATTATTATCAATTATTATATGTCCGCCAAATGATAGTTGCACCCTCGTTTTTAAAGCTTCTAAAATACTAGATTTAATATTAAATTGCTCTAAAATGGATTCGGATCTTTTATATAATTGTAGTTTGATATTTGTTATAGGCGTAATACATTTCCATTTGTCTAAATAGTAGCTAATTCTTTTAAAACCTTTGTTGGAATCAATAATAATTTTTTTTGTATTTTCTTCATAAAAGTCTTTCATTATTTTCGTAATTAAATCCTCTTCTTTATATATTAATGAAGGAAAATTTGATGATACGGCAATTTTCTCTATAAAGCTCCATTGTTTTTTTAAGTTTACAAGGTCTTCTAAAATAATATTTGCTGATATTCCTTGAGCAGATGCTCTAATTAAAATACCCATATTTGCTGGTTTTAGTAAAATAGCTAAAGATTCGAGATATATTCTGTCATTCTTATCATGAATTTTATGTGAAACAGATATGTTGTTACAAAAAGGCATTAGTACTAAGTATCTACTAGATAGATTAATGTTAGCGGTTAATCTAGGTCCTTTGTGAAGAGTTGGTTCTTTGATAACTTGAACTACGATGACTTGATTAATAGATAGTATATCTGTGATATGATTTGCATGTCTGTGTTTTTTAAGACGTTTGATATCACTAATATGTATAAAGCCGCTCTTACCACTTTTACCTAGCTTTATAAAAGCTGCATTTATACTAGAAAAAATTTTTTGTACAATACCAATATATATATCATTAACTTGATAAGAGTTATTAATAATAATAATTTCTTGTATTTTGTTGTTCTGTACAATAGCTGCTATATTATTAAAACGAGAAATTATGATTTTTTTTACCATTTCCAAAATATAGCTTAAAGTGAATAAGAGAAATGTATTTTTTAAAATAATTGATATACAAAATTTTTATTATAAAATAGTTAAGAATAATGCTTAACTTCAGATCATAGCATTATTCTTATGTTGAATATACACTAATTTTTTTATTTTTTTTATTAGTTCTTTCAAATTTGACCACTCCGTCTGCTATAGCAAATAAAGTATAATCTTTTCCTTGTTTAACATTGTTGCCAGCTTTAAATTCACTACCTCGTTGACGTACTAATATTTGACCTACTCTAACTATATGGCCTCCATATTTTTTGATACCTAATCTTTTAGAATTAGAATCACGTCCATTCTTAGTACTTCCACTACCTTTTTTATGTGCCATAAATTTATTCCTTACATTAATATAAATATAATTAAATTGGTATGTCTTCTATTAAAAGCCTTGTTAATTTTTGCCTGTGTCCTTGCTTAGATCGAGAATTTTTTTTAGGCTTCATTTTGAAGACAGTAACTTTTTTTCCCTTTATATGTTTTAAAATTTTTGCTTTTATTTGTATTGATTTTATACAAGGATTTCCAATTTTTATATTTCCTTGTGTATTCATTAATAATACTCTATTTAAGAGTACAATATCTCCAGGTTCCCCTTTAATGTAATTTAGGTCATAAAATTTGCCTGCTTCAATCCATATTTGTCTACCGCCGGCATCAATAATTGCATATTTCATAGTTGTATTTTTTAATTTTAGAAAGTCTCGTAATAATTATGATATTTCTAGTATGTCTTATTAACTATACTATGTTTTTACTTATATTTAATTTCAATAGAATCTCTTTTATTGTATTTAGTTGAAAAACAAGACACTTTTATTCCTTGATAGTTATTACTTGTAAAATAATTGCCATCTAAAATATATCCATCTGGCAATAAAAATTTAAAGCCTTTTTTAAGTTTTCCGTATAAAGGGCCTTCTACTAGATTGAAGTTTTTAGCTTCATCTAATTTAAATTTACCATATTTTTCTTTACTTATTACAATAAATTCAAATTTTGATTGGTTTATAAGAGTATATACTTGATATGTCTGGCTATTTATAGTTAGTCCTGTTTTTAAAATATGTAAGTATAAACTATAATGAAAATTTGTCTGTGAATATTTTTTTCCTAATTCTAAATATTTTTTTAGATTTTTAGGACAGTAGATATGTAGAGCTTTATTTCTTCGAATTAAGCTCAGACTTGACAATAAACCTAATAAGCCAGATATATTTTCGTTGTTTAAGTCAGTTATAATAATCTTAGAAATTTGGTTCATTTTAATTTTTTCATGTGCAAGTGTGTGTTGACACCCTTGATGGCAATTAAATATCCAAATTTCGTTTATATATTTAAAGTCAAATACGAAGCTTGATTTATTATGTCTTGTATGTGGGTGTAGACGATTTAAGTTAATAATTTGCATCCTTCATATTATTCATATTATAATTTCAAAAGAAATAATATTCAGGATTAATATAAACATAGTATATATTAATTTTAATTAATATTACTCTTTGTGTATATAAAGCTATTAGATTTTCCTGTTAAAACTGATTTACCTAGGGAAAGAGCTTTTTGAGCATTAATATAACATTTGCGTTTCCATTGAGCTTTTCTTGAATTGGATTTGGATTTGGATGTGCGTTTTTTAGGAACAGCCATGTTATTTTATTGATAATGAATTATTAAGAATTACTTTATAATATTTATAAAATGATTTAAATGTATACAGTAATTATGTAACTAAGAGAATATATTATAGTTTAATTGATAACTTATATTCTCTATTATATAACTAATAAGATATTAAGTATAATAATAATTGTTTTTGATTAAGAGTTACATGCTACGAAATTGTTGTAAAGCAACTCTACCAATGTTGTATAAAGCCCAAGAACCTGCTGCTAATACTGGAGTTAGTACTATTAGTAGCCTGATATCGATATCCATATATTTTGACTCCTTCAATAATTAAGAATAATTAAATAGATAAATTATATTATAATATTAATAAGCTTTTTAATATCATTGCTTATTATGATATTGTATTAATAGTATATTACCATACGCAGCTATTGTATGAAAAATTTCAATGTTTATATATTAAAGTATGTCATATATATTAAGACTTATATTCACAAAATCTCGATATAAATTAACAAATTAAAGCTTATTTATTATTTATAAAATATTTATATGAGAGATTTGCCTTTTACTTTAGATCAATTAAGAATTTTAAAAGCTATTATCAAAGAAGGAAGTTTTAAAAAGGCAGCCGATAGCTTATATGTTTCACAGCCAGCAATCAGTCTACAAATTCAAAATTTAGAAAAACAATTAAATATACCTTTGTTTGAAAGGACAAATAAAAAAGCTACTTTAACAGAAGCAGGAAGTTTATTGTTAAGGTATGGAGGTAGAATTTTAGCATTGTGTGAAGAAACATGCCGTGCATTAGATGATGTACAAAATTTGCAAGGAGGTACTTTAGTTATTGGAGCAAGTCAAACAACAGGTACTTACTTAATGCCAAGATTAATTGGCTTGTTTAGACAAAGATACCCACGAGTTAATGTACAATTACAAGTCCATTCTACAAGATTAATTTCTTGGAGTGTAGCTAATGGACAAGTAGATCTAGCTGTTATTGGTGGAGAAGTTCCGAGTGAACTAAAAGAGATTTTACAAGTAACATCATATGCAGAAGATGAACTTGCTTTAATTTTACCAACGTCACATAATTTTTCTAAATTATCAGATATTCAAAAAGAAGATTTATACCGTTTACGTTTTATTGCTCTAGATACTCAGTCTACAATTAGAAAAGTAATTGATAAAGTTCTTAATCAACATGATATAGATAGTAGTAGATTTAAAATAGAGATGGAGCTTAATTCAATAGAAGCTATTAAGAATGCAGTACAATCAGGTTTAGGCGCTGCATTTGTATCTGTATCTGCAATTGCTAAAGAGCTTGAGCTAGGTATACTACATTGGGCAAGAATTGAAAATGTTACAATTAAAAGAATGTTATCAATAATTGTAAATCCTAATCGATATAAATCAAAAGCAGCTGAAACTTTTAGTCAAGAAATTTTGACTCTATTTGTAACGCCATCTTCAGATAAAATATTTATGGAAAATTAAGTCTGTATAACAGACCTATATTATTGCTATATTAATTATTTAATGGTTTATTTCCATATCGAATGATTCGGCTGTAAAATTGCCGATAGCTACAAAACCTATTCTGAGTTTAAGCCATTGAATAAATTGTTGATCAAGAGAAATTATTGCAGCAGATGGATTAATTAATTGTGTTTTGATTGATTTAAACTCAGATCTATTGATGAAGTGAGGGTTGGTTACTAGCCAAAAATCTATATCTTTATTGATGTTCTTATAGTAGTTTGTTCTTTCACGTAAAATTTCTTCTATTGGTTCTTCTCGGAGTAGAAAATTTTGACTTGCTACTGCAAAATAGTAATTAGGCATATTGTTTCACAACCAATTATTTTGATAAGTATAGGTACAAAAATTTAGTATACATGATTATTTATAATTCTATTCAGGAAAATAAATTTTGGTTTAGTTTTTTATATTTATTTATTCAATGAATATTACATTAATTAAATTGATATCAATTACTTTATGCACAATTTATAATATCTACCTAACCTTCTTATTAAGACAGATAAAAAATTAGAAATTGAATGATAAAGTACTGGCCAAATAAACAAGGAATTGATTTAAATAATGAGGTAGCTTATCTATTTTTTAGTACAAGACAAAAATTTTCCTATAATTTAGTAAATAAAGCAAATGATATTTTGTATATAGATTTATTAGATAATAAGAATAGAGATAAACTATTTTGTGTTGTTTTACTAGAATTAGAAATTCTGCTTTTAGATATTACTGAATTAGATTTGAGTGTAAAAAATATTAAAATATTAAATTATAAAATTTTATATGATCTTATTAAAAAATCGTTGAAACATTTTATCTCTCAAATGAATTCAATTACATATATTTCATTAGAAAATAAGGATTCTAATTACTTACAAGTGATTTTATCGGAACATAAATTATTATTAGAAAATTTATTAATTTATTTAGTATTTGGTTCTTCATATATTGACTATAATATGTTTGTTTTTGATAATATTAATACACCGAAGCAGCATGTTTCTATTTTATTAGAAAATCTTATTATTCAAATTAGTGATTTAGTAATTTTTACTATTTTTGAGGGACTGAAATCGTTATCTCAAATATCGTCTTTCCTTAAAAATAACAAGCTATGTAATAGTTCATATGTTACTATTAGATCAATAGCATGTTTTCGTAATAATTTAATCCTACAAAACTTAAAACATCTGTATTTTAGTCAACCTAAAGCAGTGTATAGTTCACGTTACAAGGTTTGGCTAATAAGCTCGAATGGTTTGGTTTCAAAATATATTTCTATTGTTAGGTTAGATGATTTATCAAGTTTGTTACCAATTCAATCTTTATTTGTTTTTTTTATTGAGATACAAGATGTACTTATTCCTTATACAGAAAAGCTACTATTGATTTTAAGTAAAGTGACTATATATATATTAATTAATGTTTTGGCGAATAGTATTATATTTTGTATACGTGCCCTAGTCTCAAACTTATATCGTTTACATGGATAATTTATTTTACAAAATTATCTTACCATTAATATTAATGTAAATAGGAATAAAGATAAGGTAAATAGATATGGAGTCTCAAAATTTATTATATAAAGTTATTTATAATTGTTCTCATATAATAAAGTTAGTATAATTATGACATTAAATATCTTACGTTTTATTCATGAATAAACCAAACAAAAATAATTTTAAAATAGTTGATAGAATTATTAAACTACAGAATTGTGCTTCTACAAAGCAACAATTGCAATTAGTACAACAAA
Source organism: Chondrus crispus (assembly GCF_000350225.1). Lineage (NCBI taxonomy): Eukaryota > Rhodophyta > Florideophyceae > Gigartinales > Gigartinaceae > Chondrus > Chondrus crispus. The sequence goes on along the minus strand of NC_020795.1, from coordinate 10,586 downwards.
TCAGTCTGAGTTATGCTACAGGGGAGGAAGAGTTGTTAGAGTTATTAATTCAACGCCGAATTATACAAAAAATAGATCTTTCTTCTTTAGATAGTGTATTGTTTGAAATTTTATCTACATCAACTTCAGAAAAAATTCAATATTCTTTATCTAATTATTTTTCTAATGGTATTGTTCAATTAAAATCTTCACTAAATGTGGATTATCAGCCATTACAAAATTTATTAATGGCATATGATTATAAAGAAGCAGATAAATTAACACAGCTACAATTATGTAAATTAGCGGGTTTAGATCGAAATTCTACAAGGAATTGGTTATATTTTACAGATATTGCACTATTACCATCAGATGATCTTTTAACGATAGATTTATTATGGCGCATGTATTCACGAGATAAATTTGGTTTTTCGCAACAGAGAAAGATCTGGCTTAAGAATAGTGCTGACTGGGAAAAATTTTGGCGACAAATTGGATGGATTGATCAAGGTGTTGCTCGTCGCTATCCAGATGAATTTACTTGGGATATCGATGCACCACACGGTCATTTGCCATTATTTAATCAGTTAAGAGGAGTACAGGTTATATCAGCTTTATTCAATCATATTGCTTGGCATATATAAAAATATGTTACTTATATTTTATGAGCTTTATTAAGTGAAAAAAATGATTAAATAAATAATCCGAATCATGCGGTCCGGGACTTGCTTCTGGATGATACTGAACAGAAAATATAGGTTTATTTTTGTGTAATATGCCTGCAACGGTACAGTCGTTCAAATTAAAATGTGTAATTGCTAACAAGTCTGAAATTGAAGAATTAATTCTAACAGCAAAACCGTGGTTTTGACTTGTAATTTCGGCTTTTTGATGAATACCTGCCGGATGATTCAAACCTCTATGACCAAATTTTAATTTAAATGTTTTTCCTCCTAATGCTAAACTTAATATTTGATGCCCCATGCAAATACCAAAGATAGGTATATGTACAGCTTCTATCAATATTTTAAGATTGTTTATTGAGTTAATCATGGATGATGGATCACCGGGACCATTAGACAAAAGGATACCATCTGGATTTAATATTTTAATGTCACTATATGTACTATTTGCTGGTACTACGTTAATATTGCATCCATAGTCTGCTAATCTTGATAAAATATTATACTTTACCCCAAAATCTATAACTACGATATTTATTGATTCTTTGTGCAGGTTGTGTTTTTTGTGATTAATGTAAGCATATGTTTTGTATCTGACATGCATCATATTTGCTTTATACGAGATATCTGTTGTTACTAAGTTCGATAAATTTCTTCCTTGCATTGAAGGAGATTGATTAAGAATATGGTTTAGATGATTTATATCTAAAATTTTATTCGAAATACAGCCATTCATTACACCATTCTTGCGCAGATGTTTAGTAAGTGCTCTAGTATCTATACCAAAAATATGAGGTATTTTATATTCTAAAATATATTCTATAAAAGATTGATTTTTTCTCCAATTACTAGCTTGATAAGATATGTTTTTTGCAATTATTCCTTTGACATGTATTTGATTTGATTCATTGTCTTCATGATTTACGCCAGTATTGCCAATTTCCGGATAAGTAAATGTAATAATTTGTTGTGAATAACTTGGGTCAGTAATAATTTCTTGGTAACCTGTCATGCCGGTATTAAATACAATTTCTCCTATTGATAAGCAGGAATTTATATAAGACCAACCATGATACAATGTACCATCTTCTAGAAAAAGAACTGTTTGATATGAAGGATAAGTCATAATTTGTGTGTATTTTGAACAATGATACTTCTTGTCAATATGAAGATTGAGAAACGAAATAGATAGTTGTAAAAAAAAACTATCTATTTAATAAATTATAAATAATCTGTAATGTTTATGCTATTTATAAAAATGTAATGATTAGTTTAGCTACCAACCTTGTTCAGATTGATTTAATACATAATTAGCAACATTTTCAATTTCATCATCGGCTAAACGTCCTCCAAATGCAGGCATAGAATTTTTGCCATTATTCACCTGCTTGGTTATAGCTGAAATACTATTCATACCATTCTCAGCTAATATATCCTTCTGTAAAGTTTTGTCGGGCATTATTACATTCTTTCCACCAGCATGACAAGCTGCACAGTTTGCTGAAAAAACTTGTTCTCCAGCTTCTAAATCGGCTGCAAGTATAGAGTGTGCACCTGTAAATATGATGCTAAAAATCAATAATATCGTAGATATAAGTTTCATTAATTTATTTTCCTTGTATAGATCAGATAATATTAGTATATATATTTTTTTATATCATACCAGTATTTTATATTTTTATAGTATATAAAGCTTGTATAAATTTTCTGTAAATTTCTATTCTATTTTATCAAATATTATTAGTAGTAAATTTTTCCCCCTCCCCATTTTTCAGCTACTATCTTAGGTTGTATTAATATATGTCCTGCAATTGCAAATAGATCATCATCAGTTAAGTTACGCATTTTTGGAAAAATTTCTGCACTTTTAATGCTTGGATGTAATTCTGCAATAGATGTTGCACCATCATAGCTAGTTGGGTCTTTCATGTAGTTAATTAATGAACTGATATTATCACGTGCTGGTGTAGCTAAGCTTAGAGATTCTAATTCTAGACCAATATTAGGGTTAGTTTTAGTAATACCTCCATTATGGCATTGTGCACATGAATTATTAAATAATCTTTTTCCTCTTTTGACTTGTTCTCGTGTTAATATAATGGTTTTTCCAGATTCTTCTAATTGTACTGTTCTTGTAATTTCATCTAATTCTATAGCTTGTACAGGTTTTAATAATATTCCAAATATTAAACTTGTGATAGCAAAAGATCGCCAAATATTGTTGATTAGCATAATTATATCTAATATATTATTTGTATTAGTATTGATAATAGTAAATTAATAAAAAATTATTTGTAGGCTATACAATTTATAGTACAAAATCATCTTTTATAATTACTTATTAAAGGTAATTTTATATAGTATGTTATATCTTTAATAATGATATACAAAATTAAGTAGTTCACAATCATTATTGTAGTTTGACTTTTCTGTCAAATATTTTTAGTCAAATTTTCTTAATATTATATATTTTTTAATTAATCTCACTTAATTTATAAATATTAACTAATTTTTGGGATTATAGTAAAAAGATAAAATTTGGTATAGCATATCTCTTAATTTTGTTCTTGGAATAATTAAATCTATAAAACCATGTTGAAATAAATACTCTGAAGTTTGAAAATTGTCAGGTAAATCTTCTCTTATTGTTTGTTCTATAACTCTTCTACCTGCAAATGCAATAAGTGCATTTGGTTCAGCAATAATTAAATCACCCAACATAGCAAAACTTGCAGTTACTCCACCAGTTGTTGGAGAAGTTAGAATAGGTAAATAAACAAGTCCTTGTTGTTGATGCTTATGCAGAGCTGATGATATTTTTGCCATTTGCATTAGACTGAGCATACCTTCTTGCATTCTTGCTCCTCCAGAAGCACATAAAATTATAACAGGTATATTTAAACGAGTTGCTGTTTCTATAAGTCTTGTTAATTTTTCTCCTACAACTGAACCCATGCTACCACCCATAAAACGGAAATCCATTATACCAAAGGCTACAGAAATTCCTTTAATCGTACCGGTCCCTGTTTGTACAGCATCTAGTAAACCTGTTTTCATTTTCATATCTTGCAATCTCTTACCGTAAAGTTTTTGGTCACAAAAGCCTAAAGGATCTGTAGATGCAAGATTACTGTTGATAGATTTCCAGCTAGTTTGATCAAGGATTTGTTCAATTCGATCATAGCTAGAAGTTTGAAAATGATGTTTGCACTGAGGACAAACTTTATGATTCTTATTTAAAGTTTTAAAATACATGAGCAGGCCACATTGATCACATTTTATCCATAATCCTTCAGGTACTGTTAACTGTATTTGTTTGATATTCTTTTTTATAGATTTACTGCGTTTAGTAATTAACCATTCAGATAAAGACATATTGTTTGAGATATATGTTAAATTACTTTATTTTTGATATTAGATACAAAAAATTAAGGAAGTAACAGAGTAATATTGATACATTAATCTTAATTATTCTGTTCTCCTTGATAACATTATTATTAGTTTCTTAATGTTTTATCTTTTTGACTTACGAGTAATAATGCTAGAGTAATGGGTACGACAACTATTAGTGCACCTAAAATTAAACTGTTTAAAAAGCTAGATAAAGATGAAGTCATACTTTATTGTCCCTGTATATTAATGTTAAAAAATAGATATAATATAAAAAATTGAAAAGTCAATATAAATATAGTATATAATTTTATTTTTTATTGTCTCATAATATACTTATAATAATATATATATTATTATAAGTATTTTTTATTCTTACTAACATTTCCATTTAATAACTGTTGTACCCCATGTTAAGCCTGCACCAAAACCAGCAATTACTATAATATCATTATACTTTATTTGTTTTTTAGCTAATGCTTCATCTAATGCGAGTGGTATAGAGGCTGCTGATGTATTACCATATTTATCAAGATTGTAAATCAATTTGCTATAATCAATACCTAGTCTATCAGCAACAGCATATAATATCCTTTTATTCGCTTGATGCAATAAAAGCCAGTTTATCTCATCTTTAGATATATTTAATGAATTTAAACATTGTGCTATACTTGTAGGCACTTTAGAGACAGCAAATTTATACACTTCTTGCCCATTCATCGTAATATATTGAAATCTACCTTGAAACAGATTTAAAGATTTATGATTATCTAGATGGTAACTATGTGTTTGATATGGTATCGATAATTGATTTGATTTATTTCCATTAGTATTTAATTGAAAGCCTAATACACCATTTTCTTCTTCTGAACAAGCTTGTATTATAGCTGCACCAGCAGCATCACCAAATAATATGCATGTGCTACGATCAGACCAATCTGTCCACTTAGACAAAGCATCAGCTCCTACTACTAATATATTCTTATAGCTTTTATTTTGTATAAATTGAGTGGCAGTAACAATTCCTAACACAAAACCTGAACATGCAGCAGTAAGATCAAATGCTACTGCCTTGCTTGCTCCAATTTTTGCTTGAAGTTGTCCAGCACTTCCAAAAAGATCGTCAGGGCTTGAAGTTGCTAATATAATTAAGTCAATTTCAAGTGGATTCATAGAAATTTTTTCTAATGCTCTTTTTGATGCTAATGATGCAAGATCTATAATGGATTCATTCTGACCAGTTAAAATTCTTCTTTCTTCTATGCCTGTTCGAGTAACGATCCATTCATTTGATGTTTCGACTATTTTACTTAAATGTTCGTTATTTATACATACATCTGGAATAGCAGAGCCTGTAGCAAGAATACGAGCTCCTTGTAGAATTGATGATATCATATCACTTTCAAAATTTAGTTCAATTATAAAAATTAATATTATTCATTAAATATTAAAAATAAACAGCTAGTATTTTTTATTTTTTGTATAGCAAATGAATAAACAATATATTTTATCTGTTAAATTGATTTAATTATGTTTTATATATTATATTGATCTCAATATGCTTTTGAATTTAGTTTATATGAAATATAAACTAGAAAAACCCAGAAAATACACTTTTGTAATTTAGCTTAATTGCTGCTACTTTCCAGTCCTGACAAATTTCAGCTATTACACATGTAATTTTCTGAGTGTAAGACTATTATATCATTAGATTTATCCTGAAGCAACTATTGTATTGTTTTGTATTTTTGATATTTACTGTGACATTCCTTGTATTAAAAAATCAAAATAAGGAGATACCATTTGTCGATTACTTTCATTTTTAACAAGTATCTCTAATGTTGCTTCTTTAAGACACTTTATAGCATCTATCATACCCAAAATAGGTACTCCTAAAGAATTATACATCTCTCTAACACCAACGACTCCTATTTTTTCAATAGATGTTTTGTCACCAGCTAAAATACCATAAGTAATTAATCTTAGGTACCATCCATAATCTCGTAAACATAAAGATCTTTTGGTTGCTCCTTCAGCATTACCACCAGGCGCAATATATTCGGGATGAATTTGAAAGATGGTTTTACTTGCTTTTTGTATAATTTCTTTTTCCTTGTCTCTTAGTATACAGCTAATCTTGATTCTTTTTTCACCGGTGTTTAAATAGTTTTGTATAGATTCTAATTCTCCAATACTTGGATACCTTAATTCATTATCTGCTTCAATAATAATTTGACTAATTAAACTCATAATTTTCTATATAATATTTATTTCTTATATAGGTTTTATGTTAGCAAAAAAAAACAAAATTAACAAAAAAACAAACTTACAGAATATATAGCTTGTCTAGATAAATTTGATAATTGTTTATAATTTATGAATACAGCTTGATCTTAAATTTAAAATGAAAAGAAAAGAATATCCGGAAAAAAGCGATTAATTTCGATAATAAAACCAGCAGTAAATGTGATCCAAATAGCTCCTACTACAGGAATAGTTGATAAATATGTAAGTAAATTGTTGTTCATTAAATAGGTTCCTTTTATATTATATTTAACGTGGAGATATAGTAATATCTTCATTATTCGCTAATAATTGACCACTAGTAAATTCTTGTATAGCAGCTAATGGCCAAGTGAAGCCTGATACTGAAAATTTAAGAGCTAATGGAACATCAACGATAATTTCTTTTTCTGTAGGTTTTTTTGTTTTAGAGATAGCTTGTAAATATCCTCTACCAACCCATCCAATCCAACCTGTAATATATATAAATAATAGGCCTGGAAAGACAAATTCTCCAGCATGATTCCATCTTCCATCAGTAATTAAGTGTGGCAGACCATCTGTCCCGCATAATACGCCAGATTTACTATATTTATTGAATCTTATCTTTGTTTTATTGATTTGTTCTTTAAGAGCTAATGCTGGTGGTGTTGATGCATCATATTTTGCAAGACGGTTTTCTAACTTATTCACGCTATTTTTTAATCTTTTTGAAAAGGCAGTTGAGTCTTTGCATGGAGTTAGTCCTGCAATATCTGCTAAAGATTGTTGAGTGTTAATAGATACACAGAGTAGTAGTGTACATAATAATGCCAATATTTTTTTTCTATTCATATATTTATTCTGTTTAATTCAACAAAAGCAATAATTTATAATATAACAAAAAGTTACGTAAAGACTAATAAATAAAAATTTATTTATATTAATAGACAATAATATAAAGATATTGTTTTTTGTATATATAGTAACATTTATTGAAAGTATAAAAAATAATCCAGAAAGATGGACCTATGTTTTAACAATTGTAATACTATTAGTATGTCTTAATGAAATTTATAATAATATGGCTTTTTGGAAAAAATTTTTTAAAAATATAAATATGTTTAATCAAGATAAGAATTCTATTAATATAAAAAAAGAATATTTAGCAGAAGATCTCATACTAATTAAGCATTTAGAAAATCAAGGTAATCATAATGATATATATATTAGTACAGGTAAAAATATTAATTTATATGAGTTAGAGCAATTATGTGACTCGGTAGGATGGGTACGTAGACCTTTAAAAAAAGTGAAGTTAGCTATAGATCATAGTTTTGTTACAATCTGTGTATTTTATAAAAACAATAAGAGTAAAAAATTAATAGGTTTTGCAAGAGCAACTTCAGATACAGTTTTTAATGCTACTATCTGGGATGTTGTAATTCATCCTAATTTTCAAGGTAAAGGTTTAGGTAAAGCTTTAATGGATCAAATTGTAATACAGTTAAGATATTCAGATATTAGCACCATTACTTTATTTGCAGATCCTCATGTTGTGAGTTTTTATCGTAGAATAGGTTTTATTACAGATCCTGATGGTATAAAAGGTATGTTTTGGTATCCACGTTGATTTTTATGATGACTAGACAATAAATAGTTTATTGAGTATTATATATTTATATGTTTGCGGGATATAGCGCAGCTTGGTAGCGCGCCTGCTTTGGGAGCAGGATGTCGCAGGTTCAAATCCTGCTATCCCGATAATTCTTATTCTTTAGAGTACTTACTAATTTTTTGATTCGTACGATTTTTCTCTAATTGCATAATTTCTTTATATATCTCATCGGCATTTTTGTAATCATTTAATATTTGATATATTTGACCTAGATTATATAATGCTGATTTATCTTTAGGTTCTTGTTGAATAGCTTTTTTATAGTAATACTTTGACAAATTATAAGCTTTTATTTGAGTATAGCAAAAGCCTATATTGTTATATAATTGTTCAATTCTTGTATTTTCTTGATTTATACCAGATTCTAAAATTAATATAGAAGAGATCCATTGATGTTGTTTTATATAAATTTGAGATAAGATTAGAGTATTATAAGGATTTATTTGATTATTACTATCCTTATTTAATATTGTAATACTTATATACAATTGTTTATATAATTTGTATATTGCACTTGTTATTAATAAACAAATAGGTAATAAAAAAGTTATTAAACAGATTAAATATATTGTTAGCACTATGTTATTATAAGAGATAGATTATATAATTATAACATATATATTCTAATTATAAGTTTTTACTAAAATATTATTTTATTACATATTGTATAATGACTAAAGGTACTAATCGTAAAAAAATACGTAAAGCGGGGTTCCGCGCTCGTATGAAAACTGTAAGTGGAAGAAGAATTATAAAAGCAAGACGTAGAAAGAAAAGAAAAAGGATTGGACTGTAAAAATATAGATTTGAGTTTATTTCACAAATAATATGGCTATTCAGATGTCGCTAAATTTGATAGATAAAAAAAATTTAAGTATTATAAATATTTATGTATTTTGAGGATAAATTAAAACTTTTATTGTCATCACGCCATTTTTTAATCTATATTTTTACTAATGAAGAAGAAAGATTAGAAAACACAGTTAATAAAATAGCTAAAAATGAATATCCAAGTAATGTATACTATTGGGATTTTATTGATGGTTTCCAAAATAATCCTAATTATGCAGAAAAATCAAGAAGAAATCCATTGCAGGCTCTTCATTTAGTTGAAAGCCTAGATACTTCTATACCTTCTATTTTTATATTTAAAGATTTTCATGTATTTATAAATGATACTAGTATTATACGAAAAATTAAAAACTTGTTTAGAAAATTAAAAAATTCTAAGATACATATCTTAATTACTTCTTCAGAAATTCAGGTACCACAGCTATTAAGAGATATTATAACGGTTGTAGAATTTCCATTACCTAACGAAGAAGAAATAGCTATTGAATTAGAACGTATATTTAGTGTAATGAAAACAGTTCCTTATGTAAAAATTGAAGATTTGGCTATAGCATATAAAGGGATGTCCATAGAACTCATTCGTAGATCAATTACTAAACTTATTTTTGCTAGTAAATCTAATAAAAAAATAATGGAAATAGTCTCAAAAGAAAAGCAGCAATTGATACGTCAGACTGATCTCTTAGATTTTTATCCAGTTAGTAATTCTTTAGATGATATAGGTGGTTTATTTTATTTAAAACAATGGTTAAAAAAAAGATCAAATGCTTTTTCAAAACAAGCACAAACCTATGGCTTGCCAGCACCAAAAGGTATTTTATTAGTAGGTATTCAAGGTACGGGTAAGTCTTTAAGTGCAAAAGCTATATCAAATCAGTGGAATATACCATTACTAAAGTTAGATGTTGGAAAAATATTTGGTGGAATAGTTGGTGAATCAGAAAATAGAATGAGAAAGGTTATTAAAATAGCAGAAAATTTAGCACCTTGTGTGTTATGGATTGATGAAATAGACAAAGCTTTTAGTCGTACTAATTATAGTACTGATAGTGGTACAACTAATCGAGTGTTGAGCTCTTTTTTAACATGGCTATCGGAAAAAACAAAGCAAGTCTTTATTGTAGCAACAGCTAATCATATATTACATCTTCCTACTGAAATGTTGAGAAAAGGTAGATTTGACGAAATTTTTTTTCTAGATCTGCCAAATTATAAAGAGAGATGTAATATATTTCAAATACATTTAATTAAAATTAGGCCACTAACTTGGAGTAATTATGATATCCAATCTCTAAGTGAATTAACACAGAGTTTTTCAGGAGCAGAAATTAGGCAGTCAATAATAGAAGCTATGCATAATGCATTTTATGAAAAAAGAGATTTTTGTACAGAAGATATAATTGATGTAATACATGAATTTATACCTTTAGCGTTTACTGATAATACTAATATTTCGTATTTGCAGGAATGGGCTAAATCAGGCAAAGTTAGATTGGCTTCTAAGTAATCTTATCTCTAAAATAATTGTAAGTTGGCAATTATATGTGATGAGTACATTATCTATTTTTGTTATTGATATTATGTAAATGTAATAAAATATCTCGTAATATTATATAAGTCTATACAGTAGTTCATTATATTGAAGATAATTCTACATGCTAGTATCTATATTAATTTACAGAAAAGATTTGTATTGGTGTATAATATTTATGTGAATATTTGTTAATTAAAGGAATATAGTT
>NW_005179400.1:0-45678 GCF_000350225.1 Chondrus crispus | reverse complement strand
CAATTCCCGTCGATGCCTCACAGAACGCAACTTATCTCAAGAGACACATCCTCCAAGCATGCGGTGCCGCCCCACAATCCGTCAAGCTCACCCTGCTTCCACCCTCTGTCGCTCACCACCAACACAACACACCCACCCCTCAGCAACAACAAACCGTCGTCTCTCTTATTCCTTCTTTCAATACTCAGCAACAAAACATACACGCCCACCCACAACCACCCACAACAACGCAAGCTCACCCCAATACCAATACTGCACCACCCACCAATTTACACACAGAAACGCCCACCCCATCCTCCTCCTCCCCCCGACAGAACAACCCGCCTACTTTCTCCAAGCCTGGGTTGACAACTACCAACCAAACCAAGCACACCGGAGAAGCCCGCCCCTCTCATCCGCACCTCCGACCGAACACACTTGCCATCACAACCACATCACCTCAGCAACCACTGCCTCCACCAGATCAACCCGCTTCAAGTCCCTCTACACCGCAACGCAATCAAACGGGTACGCTTTCTGCAACTATACCTGATACTGCATCTACGCTTGCATCTACTCCGCCATTGCATCCGGTCCCGCCCAAGTCGACCAGAAGCGCTCGCCCTCGCCGCGGCAGGAGAAAGTCTGTAGCACCTCTCTCATTCACCCGAAATATTGCCCCAAGTGGAAAATTTCTCGCAAACGTGTGCAACTACTGTTCACATATAACAAAGAGCCAGAATGTCACCCTCATGCGCAATCATCTACGTTCTCCAGTTTGTCGAGCACCTGCTTCCGTAGTCGCTCAGTTGGGCGGCCCCGCTTCGGAGTCTAAGCCCAGCTGAAAATCGTTTCGCTGTAGATTACAAAGTTCGCGAAACAGGGCTCAGGCCCGTGTACACTCTTGACGACTACTTAATCTTCCAAGATCACCTTTAACCGCCATGATCAAAGCGTAGTTTCCTTGCATCGTAAACACTTCATTAATCGATTGGGAGCTTCAACACGCATTTCTCCCCAACGGCATTCTTGCACATGACAACACATATCGATGTCCAATGTTGTGTCCTATGCACGTCAGAGAGGAATACCTTATATCCACAACCCCTCATCACCTCTCCAACCAGAGATGTTCAAGGGGCGAAATGCGAACAAATGACTGCGACACCAGCCTGCAAGGCATCCTGTCCTGGCGTGCTTTTTCAGCTGAGGGATGCGACAAAATGACAACGATAAAACGACTACGATACTACAGACCCTGCTTAACCTGCAAGGCAAACCTTGTCCTGGCATGCATTCTACTGTACCGTAGGGGTAGCGGTCTAGATCAGGAATACTGTAGGACAAAATTGTAAATGTGGCGATGGTTGAGCTATGAGAGGGGGAAGGATACTAAGGATACTAGACTACAGTTGGTACTCCGGTGCATTATTTAATAAGGCGGCGACGGCCGCTCTGTGACCTCCCGACCTCCGGGGTGTCGGAATATAGCATGGTCAAGAGTCGTTTTCTGCTGTGCTCGCTCCTCGGTGGCCTGCCGAGGTTCCGGCGCTGGCCGCCCCTGCCGCCACAGCAGCGGCAGGGCCTAATGGGTGTGACGATGGAGGGGCGGTGTCGGACGAAACTCATGAACACTACGTGGTCTCGGCGTTTAGCCGGAATCTACAAGGGTGAGCGCGGTCTGGTAGCCCGAGTAAACTTTACCTTTCTCTAACTCTCTTTCTTTTTGTCGGGACTAGATCGACAAAAATGAATGCGAGACTGCGCTGGCTAGACCAAACTGGCCTGCAAGGCGATCTTGTCCTGGCGTGCATTTCAGGAGAGTAACAAGACAGAATGATTACGAGCCTAGCCTGCAAGGCGATTTTGTCCTGGCATGCGCTCCAGTGTCTAGACGACAAGTGACCTCATATGAGGTCATTTTCCAACTTATTTTTTTTCGACTTGTGCTTGCTCAACATGAAAGAAAAAGATACTCTCGCCACCGCACTTGACTTGTGCGTTACGGAAGGGTGGAGTTCGGTGAGATTTGCTCGTCTTTTCCAGCCATTTTTAGAGTGCCTAAAAAAGAATCTTTTTGAACAACCTCAAAACGTCATGTGTTGATATCTTCGAAAGCAAAGGCCTGTTTAAAATGTCAACCGAAGATTGAAACTTCACTAGATTCTTAGTCTTTCTGTGTATTCACAAATGCTATCCCAGTGTTTTGCAAGATGTTATTGCCGAGCACATATACGTTAAAGAAATTGTGTCCAAACTGACTTTATAAAGTTTCGATTTAATAACGTTGTCCGTAAAATAACGCGTTTTTTCCATTTGCCCACAAACTCGCTGGACGGAAAGTAAACCCGAGTTTGAAGAATCCCACCACGAGTTTTGCAGACTGACCTCCAGCAGGGTACCTGCCCGCAACAAACGGAAGTCTGGTATATCGTTGTTCCGCCCCACGCATCACGTGCACCTGCGCGAACACTCGCTGAAGAGAATATTGTAGCTCGCCACAAGGATAGAAAGGTTCTCAGTCGAAAGGGCGATGTGTTTCGTCTTCTTGGCAGGCTGAGGGGGGCCGTTTAGAGAGGACCGCTTTTTAGAAGCTTATACTTGTCTATTTTTCGCGGTTGCTTCGGCGGCATCTGTGGTAGATCCTGTCGCGCTTTGCTCCATTGATGAAGTCTGCGCAGATGAAGCGATAGGGGCGTCCATGATGCATATCGATACGACCCGTGCAGTCTGAGGCTCGTTTGTGCTGATGAAAAGAACGGAAGACCCACTTCGTTTTTCTTCACGACGGGTCGATCCGGCACTGCTGTGATCAGGCGGATGTGAAACTCGTGGAAAACTCACATGCCCCGAGTTTTCGGTATGCTGTGAGTTTTGCCAAACGCGTTGTTTGAAAAATTTGCGTTCAGAAAATCCGAGCAAACTCGCCGCCAAAACACGCGTTTTCGTGACTTTACGGACAACGTTAATGTATATATTTTTGCAAAAAAAGGTGGCCTCATTTGAGGCCATGCCTGATCTCATATGAGGTAAATCGCTGGTCGTCTAGTAGACACTAGTGTCTAGCGGACCATTGTCCTCATGTTAGGACAGTATTCGACCTATTTTATTCTTGACTTCCGCTTCCCCGACAAGAAAGAAAATGATACCCCCGCCACCGTACTTGACTTCTGACATAGGACCAGAAAAAACGTTGTGAGAATTGCATGTTCTCGGTGGTCGTTTTTATATATGTCTGGGAAAGAAGCTTTTTTTAAACCACCCTAAAACCGCATGTAAAATAACTTCAAAACCAAAAACACCAGTTCAAAAAAGTAACTCGGTACTCAATCTGCATTATATTCTTAAGCTTTTTGTGCATTCAAAGCTGCTATCCCGGTGTTCTGCAAGATGCTATTTGCCGAAAACAAGCACGTTAAGGAAATAGTGCTTAAGGTAGCTTTTCGAATGTTCACTTTAATTTATATATTTTTGCAAAAAAAGAGCTGTACTCATATGAGGACAAGGGCCGGTCGGATGGACACTAAATGAGAAATATAGGACAATATACATGCGAGACTTGCCTGGCCTGCAAGGCAATCATGTCCTGGCGAGTACCTCGACATATTCCTTTTGTCACGTGGGCAGTCATGTCATTCAAGTTTTGTAGACGGGACGACTCATCCCCTGTATAGCAGAATTTAGCTCAATCTGTCCGCACACGGCATCCGGCGTAGGGTCCATAACACACTTGCAACCTGTGACGCTGCGAGCGGCGCGAATCAAGTTAATATGCTCGCGCAGTACCTTTCGTTTTTCGTATTTTCTTTTAACTCGCCTGACCATGCGGTCTCCCACTTTGAAGACCCCCATAAATGCCGCACCGTGCGTGGCGACTATGGTCGCAACTCCCGCAGTTCCTGTCAAGACAGTGCTGCCGATTGATAAACCTCTCGACCATCTATTTCTGTTAGAGCACCCTTCTAGTAGCTTCAATGTCTCGTCATATCCTGTACATTGTAAACACGTCTGAAAGTCGCCCTCCATGACAAAAAACGTCTCCGATTCTGATACATATACGCAAGGACACGGGCAGTTTCCGATCATCCTCATTTTGATTGAGTTTTGAGTGTCGTCTTATGGTGTCTGGCTTACGAACTGTTCTGTGGTGGGGTGGCGCCTCGGGGGTCAAGAGGGGTGTTGCAGAAGCAGGTGAAGCAGTTGGGGTCAGTCAGAAGCGGATGAGCGTTGTGACGTTATCTGCGGCAACGTGCCGCGGGGGGAGGCGAGGGTGGCACTGCGCGACGGGAGCGTCGGCGGTGAGCGCCGGCTTGCAGGGTGAATGTGATGGTGTACGGACCCTTGGTTGGGTTGGGTGTTCTGGTTTTCTCTCTCTCTGTCTGTCCCTCTCTCTGTCTCTCTCACACATACTTCCCCTTTTGTATACACACGCATACACACATATTCCCCTTTTTTACACACACACACAAACATCTTGCCCTTTTTTACACACACACACACACACAAACACACACACACACACATCTTGCCCTTTTTTACACACACACACACGTCTTCCCCTCTTTTATATCAGCCATGTATCCACCTGGAAGGTGAAGGTGAACGCACCGTTGGATGGGTTGGGTGTTCGGGTTGTCTCTCTCCCTCTCTCTCTCATATACACACACTGGAAGGTGAAGATAAACGCACCATTGGATGGGTTGGGTGTTCGGGTTGTCTCTCTCCCTCTCTCTTTCACTGCTGTTCAGTAGGCGGGAGTATGCCGACAGCGAGTACCCCTCCAGAGGGGCTCAATTTGGGACAGCTTTGGTGCATCGCCTCCCGTGCATCCAAAGAATGTCGTTTCCCAGTCTGGTAAAGCCTCATTTGACAGTCATTGGACACCACCATCAATCCCAATCATCGTGAAACTTCATTGGTTAATTTTTTTCCAACGGCTAGGCCAAGTCAGCATTGATATCTTAACCGCGCCAAAACAAAAAAGGGTTCAATTTGGGACACTTATTATTCCCATTTGGGTCAGTGTTTACTCGCTAGCTGCATCAAGGCACTCACTGCAACACCGCAATCGGCCGTCCCTTGATCATCCGACGCCCTCCCACTACTCTGAGCGCAAACAACGATGGCATCAGAACGTTCAGCTCCACTTACAGATGCTGTCTCACCCAAAATATTCTTGTTTTGGCAGTTTCGATACAACTTCTTTCTTTTCCGTTCTGCTCGCGCTTCCGCTTTCTGCTTCTTTTCTAAAGCCTTGCGTGCGATATTATCCTTTTTCGCAATCGCTTTGTGATTAGCCTCTGCGCCGGCTTCAATCTCGGCGTCCTTCCGACGTTGGAAAATATCTCCAACTGTCAAACACTGCGCTGGTGCTCCGACGCACAATGTTTTCCTGCTGACAGACTTACTGTTGGCCACTGGACTAGGACGTATTTCCGGTAATATCGAGGATACAGTCTCGCGCTCTTTCAGTAATCTCGAGATGGCATCAATGGCCACCGGCAGACTTCGTTCACGGATAAGCACGAACGCCAATTCCTTCATTGTTTCGCCATCTGCATGCCGTTTCTGAACACTCGTGACTGACGGCACTGGACTCGAGTTTTGTAGACGAATAGCTTTTTTTTCGCAGCATGCAAATGTCCCCGCTTTTTTTGTTTAAACTTTTCAATGAAGCGGAAATCCATCGGCGAGAGGCCGGTGTTAATAAACGCTTGTCTCACGATATCGGGAGTCAATGCCGCGTGACCAGCTACGGCTAATTTCAGCTTGAAGCCCATCAAGTGAACGTTAATTAGAGCCATGCGAAGCAATTTATCTCTGGTACAGCGCACTTACTTTTGAAACTGTTTGTTAATTACGTCATTGCAAGGCTGCAAAAAATGTGTTGTGTTGGCGGGGAAGACCACGAGCTCAATGTTACACTTTAGGGCTTCTTCGATCCACTTCACGCCATTACGAGACGAATGGCCGTCTTGAATCAACACAACAGGTTGTTGGGAAGGCACAAACTGACGAATGTAGCGATTTATATGCTGGATGAGAATAGGCATGGTTCGCATGTCTATTGACCCCTTTTCAGTGCATCGTAGAACAACATCCGCAGGCATCCAACCTGGCTGAGCCAACCAGTGGGGGTGGCCATTCTGATCGTGAAAAGACTGTGACGGCAATGGCTCAAGCCATTGCTGCATGACATATTTTCCTGCTGCAATAGCAAACAAAGGACTACACTTTCCAGATGCGGACGCAATAATTACAGCTGTGAGATGTTTCCCAGATCCTTTTTGACAAGCAGTATAGCCACCATGGTCAGAATGGGACCCGCAAAACCTCTTGATACGCTGGCCAAACTCACCGTCGACGTGCGTTTCATCTAAGTTCCAGACGTTGTCTGGGTTGTCAAAAATACCCGAGTGTTTGGTCTGGACTTTCTGAAGGGCAGTCACAAACGTGTGTACATGTGCGAAACTTTCAGCTTTGATCTTGGCCGCCTCCTTGCTCTCCCCGTTTCGGTATGTCACATCTCTGTTCAGCGCTCTATAGGTTCTTATTGCGGCATTCGACGGAATTTCCTTTTCATAAGGCTGCCTCCCGTCTGCACATATGCGTCCTAAAGTTGCTTTCATTGTAGAGATATCAATTGCAAATCGCCTTTCAGCGGCATGAACTATACGTTCATTTATCATTTCCGCTTCCGTTTGCGTCCATCGTGTTTTGCGAACAGCATGGTGTTGTGCTGGATGTAAAAGCCTTTGGACGGAGGCCATGTCTTTTGAATGCAGGGCTTTTTTGATTCTTCCTGCAGTTGTCTTGGATAAATTGCACTTTTCTGCAACTTGCCTGATTGGCCACCCTAAGCGGAAAAGAGCAAGGGCGGCTTTTCTGTTGCTCTTCGAGACTTCGTCCCGCGCTTCTCGCTTTTCGCTCGGCGACGCTTGTCGCCGCATAGAGGGCGGCATGTTGGCGAGATACGTTTTTTGGACTGGCACGGACTGTCCTGATCGGCTGCAGTACATGGGAAACTACCTTTAGTGCTCTGTTTGGGCGGGAGTTTTGAATTTCTGATGAAACACATGTCAATTGGGAACGCTTGTACTAATATTGTTGGCCATGTAGTGCTTGGACGCATTGGTGGTTGGCTCGAAACTGAGATGTCCCAAATTGAGCCACGTCCCAAATTGAGCCCCTCTGGAGGGGTAGCCCCGAAAAACATTTGAATTAGGTAATGCTCTACTTCGGTGTACTGTACGAGGGGGCACGGGTGAATAAATATAGGGCCAAAATCCAGGGGCGCCTGACTCCCTGGGGGTACCTTGTTAATCTCTTCTTCGGTCCTCGCACAACAATACGGTGATGCCTTCTCCCTGACCAGTTTCTGCCTCCTCCCTGACCAGTTTCTGCCTCCTCCCTGACCAGTTTCTGCCTCCTCCCTGACCAGTTTCTGCCTCCTCCCTGACCAGTTTCTGCCTCCTCCCTGACCAGTTTCTGCCTCCTCCCTGACCAGTTTCTGCCTCGTCACACTCTAGAAAACCCTGACTACAAGTAAAGTTTACAGTAGAGTATATTTATTCGCCCGTGCCCCCCGTACAGTACAGTGCCTCCTACGATATAGTGCTATAGCGTGACATACGTCTAGCTATGGCACTATTGCGGGAATGGCACTATATAAAGGAGGCTCAAATACATATATTTGGGGACAAAGCACACTAGACCTTTAGTGCAGTTATCGCTCTGTATATTAGAGGACACGTCGATTGGTACAACAGTAGGGTAGCATACCAATCGACTCAGACGTTGCGCAGAAGATCGTCACATATGCGAAAGCGGCATCTTTGTGGTAAACACTGTGTTTTTGCATAAAGCAAATGTACAATTTCTATGGACATTATCATTGGGTAAATACACAACCAAAGCCCCCTAAGATCGACTCTTTACAGAAACGACACAGTCATCATGCAAAGACCACGTATGCCGCTCTTGCCGCCAAAAGAGTTGCAACTCAAACACTCTACACTGTCAGGAACAAAACGGACTCTGTCCCTAACTACGAACTGTTCAGGCGCCCGCGAGCCTATATAAAGCGAGCAGGACGCCACTTCTTGTCACCGCACATCCTCACCCGCCCTAACTCATCCCACCAGCCCCCACGCACGCCCAACCGGCGCCCTTACACACCCAGACCCGCCTACAGCCGCCCTGAACCGCCCTGACCCGCGCCCGCACTCGCACGTACCCGCCCTCATCCACCCTCACCCACACCCCACCCGTCCTCACCCGCCCTGATCCGCTCTCACCGGCCCTGATCCGCTCTCAACTGCCGTCAACCACCATGGAATACGTCACCCCCACGAAAGCTGGAAATGTTCTGAAGATACTCGCCGAGAAACGGGCGGAGCGTGAGGAAAATCTCGCTGTATTTCTCCCAGACAGTCAAGCCACTGACACTGACTCCGATGTCGAAGAATCAGACTCGCCAGTCATGGACGCCTTCATTGCGTCTGGGGGAGCCGTCGCTGTTCTTGAAATGACAAACTTTTCTCTTCTAGAGTTCAACGCAATCTGGAACATTCTCAAGGATGCAATCACTACGGACTGGAATTGCGGTCGGGGTCGAAAATGCCAGCATCAACCGAAAGACGTGTTCTTTATGTTACTTTCCACGCTGAAGCACAGTGGAAATTGGGACTTTAATGGAAAGATGTTTGGCGTCAAAGGCCCAACATTTGAGCGCATGATTCTAGGGTTTGTCGAGAGGATTGTGGATGTACTGTATGATCTGGCCGTGATCAAGTATGAGAAGCGTTACACCATGCAACGTCTTCTGCATGAGAAGAAGACCTTCAAGCACTACAAGTTTGCACTGTATGCTACGGATGTCACCTTCCAGGCATGCAACAGGCCATCCGGAAATCACGAAGAGAGCAAAACTTACTTCAGTAACAAGCACAAAATGTATGGGTACAAGTCCGAGGTATCGGTATTGCCAAACGGCATCGCAATTGGAGCAACGCCACATCAGCCAGGCTCTGTTTCAGACTTAACAATCTTCAGGGACAACGTCCAGTGGCATGGTTCAGCACTGGCAAAAACCCGAGAGGAAATGGAAAACTTTCCAGATGTTGGTCCATTGGCGGAGGAATATGAGGGGCTTTGGGCTGTTTTGATGGACAAAGGTTATCAGGGCGCAGCAGATGTCATTAGGGCAATAAGTCCGAAGAAAAAGCCAAAGGGAGGAATGCTCACTTCGGAAGAGCAGCGGACAAACCGAAACATTAGTTCTGACCGCATTATTGTAGAGAACTACTTCGGGCGGCTCTGTACGCTATGGGCTGTAATGGCCAATAGATGGAGGTGGGATGAGAAGCATTACGACCACGTTTTCAAATTGTGCGTTGCGTTGACAAATTTGCATGCCAAATGGCACCCATTGAGGGATGTCGACGGTCTACACGCCAAGCAGTACAAACGGCGACTGACTGAGATCGGCGTCAAAAAAGCTGAAAAGCGTAAAGCTTCGCAGAAGCTCTACCGCGCGAAACGTGCTGCACGCATGTCCTCGGCGCTGGGTGCGGATGGAAGAGGTGAAGAGATGGGCGCGGGGGCGATGCTGGACATACTTAACACTTAGTATGCTTCGAAGTACGCCACTGCTTACTGTGCCAGCCAAGCTGCTCGTTGTTCTTTCTTTATGCTTGCTCTTTTTCGCAATTTGCTCCTGTTTGCGCAACGATTGCGTCAATTGCAAAAAATAAAGTATTTCACCTACAAACGCCGTTCTCTGCACACTGCTTAGTGTTTTCACATTTACAAAGCTACTGAATTCGAGCTCTACTGCAAACACAAACACAACAAAGCCTGTATAACACAACTAAATAACTTCATCCTTTGAGTACTGAACCATGCCGGATGATACACGTGTGAGCTTATGATAACCTGTGCCAGAGGGTGAGCCATAGCACTATATAGAGGGAAGCACTACTAAAGTAGGCACTATTGAGCGACCCCCCCCTGTACACCGAAGTTGAGCATTATCTAATTCAAATGTTTTTCGGGGCTACTCGCTGTCGACAGCCGACATCGGCATACTCTCGCCTACTGAACAGCAGTGAAAGAGAGAGGGAGAGAGACAACCCGAACACCCAACCCATCCAACGGTGCGTTCACCTTCAGGAATCACAATCTGCAAAACATGGTTACGGTACATACTACGGTAGATACAGTATATCTTTGATGTTTACTCGAAAGGATCGATAAGTTTATCTCCGATGTAAGAGAACGGCTGCCATCTAAAACCCCTTTTTCGTCTCCAAATGCTGTCCGAAAAGAAGTTCTTTCTAGAATTCAGGCCTACTAAGCCTTTCATGAATGCAGACACGTGCGAATAAAGCACGAAGATGTGGTCCCTGAACACTTGAACGGGAACTGATATGCACCATATCTTGCTCCCTTTGAAGTGAAGCCGAAACGCCATTGAAGGGAAAACGACCAATGCTCTCAGCTAGGGAATCCGTTTACTTCCGTCAACGGTGGCCGAGTATGTCTTGTTTCGTCTTCGATAATCACATTCTTCACGAATTAAGCATGCCCACTGAGAGGCCCTCAGGCCCTCCTTTAAGACAGCATGATTGAACGTTATAATCCTGTCTTGTTGAAACCTGAACGCGATTACTGTGGTCTCAAAGAAATGTATGTAGTACGTACTGATTCATACTCGAAAGAAGACTGTTTTTATGGATGCAGACCGCACCCTATTTTCGCGAAATGTACTACTGTGATAATAAATATCAGTAGGACTGAGCTTACCTTGCGCGTCGTTTTAATCATTTTGTTGAGCTTGTACAAACCTTTTACAGCAAAAAATATATTGCTCATCTTAATCACACAGGCGGAGGGCTCCAAAATTGTATTAATAAGAAGAGAGAAAACTGACTACTCTTGAACTCGGTGTCAAGAAGTCTTTTTAGTCTCACAAAAGTGTTATAGCTTTCTAGCTTTCTACTTCCGTCAGCTTATCCGTCGGTTTGCGAGTAAGCTCTTCCAACGAAGGTATATTCGTAAAAGCAGGGAGCTACTCGATGATTGTGAAACGAACAGGGTTCGCGCCATTCCCAATAGCGAGCGATTGATAAAAAGCCAGCTTGGATTATCAAGCAATTAATGTGAATCATACCCACACGCCTACCTACCGCCCTGTACGCCATTTCCCACTACGAGGACTAAACAGCCAAACGATGTCACCACTGCAATAGGACTGCTCATTGGAAGTGAGCATGAGCCAGACATATGGCCTACACGCAACGCATCGAGGGCGAGATTGTGCGGGCTTGGATAGTCTCCAAGGCGGGGAGATCCGCGACTGGGGCGTATATGTAGATCCAGATACCGACGCCGGGGACCAGAGCGCGAGGCGGATAGGGCAGGCTAGCGCGACGAAAGACATTGCGAAGGGCACCTTGTGTGGCATCGAATGTCGTGTCTTGAAGGCGGCGGTGGGCGTCAGGACAATGGCCAGGACCGTCATTTGAAGAGGTGGGGGCGCGGGGTTACCGGTGCGCAGATAGAGCGGGACGCGCGGTAAACTTTAGCAAGGAGGGCAAGCGCTCTAGTGTTCGGGCATTGGACGAGATTGGGACGATGGTTGTGTCGCAGGAGCCCTATACAGTACGTACTGCACTTAAAAAACAGAGAGTATTAATTTTCTTTCCGGTGTGGTTAGTGAAATCTGGCGTAAGGTGGTATGTGAGGACTGCATCTCAAGGTGCCAACGTGCTGTTCTCCACCTTTGAAGGTCAGACTCAAGAGCGCCATGCGTACGGTATGTGCGTGTACCACATAGCGCACCCAGGTACCGAAACATTTCTCAAGACGTGAGATAACAATCTCCAGTGTTTTTGTGTCTTATACATTTCCGACCGTCAGCTGCCCTGGGATTCACACTTGCCCGTATTACGGTACGTGCCCTTTCACGACGACATCTGAGATGGCTGATGATGACATGACTACTCTGATTGCGTCCTTGGAGGGGTTGGCCAGTTCTCTACAGAAAGCTGTGGATGACAAATCAAGCGAGGTCGGAGGAGAAATGGAAAGAGCAACTGAGGCAACGGCGAAGATCATTCAGACAGCGCTTTCGCCGGAGCAGAGAGATCCATGGCTCGAGGCATTACATAGCGCCACCACTGGTGCTACGACCGCCTCTCCGGATGCGAACCTTACGATGTACAGCCCCATCACCGCTAGTTCAGAGAACCTCGAAAGCGAAGGGAAGGCGACCTGCACCTGCTCCGCCTTGCGTGCAGAGACAACATCAGGGGACGGGAATTTGAACGACGCCAAGGTCGTGGGATGCATGTATGGCTGTGCGATGAGGTTTTGCTCTGCCAAGTGCCGGAGGAGACAGGGTCGTCAGCATGCCGCAGAGTGCCCCGCCATCGCAAGGAAACGGGTTCTACGCGCGATTGGATTTCCAAGCGACACCGAGCTGTTCTAGTGCATACCATTAAGGTTTATTTCTTTGATGGTGACTACGTCGATTTACGAGAAGGTTGCGGGATGACAGGACTAGGATATTGGAGCAGTACGTGTCTCAAGATTAGGTTAAGAGGCACTGGACAACTCCGTTAGAGCTAACCCCGCATGCCGGGTCCTGCCTCATGATAGCTCTGGGCCCGTTTATGGGGAAGGCACCCGTTTCTCTACGGTGTTGGAAAAGCAACTCATCAGCTTCAGATGGGATGAGCGGTGTGAGCTTGGGTGCGCTTAGGTGTACTCGCCTAAAGCCAAGAAGCTGGGCGGTTGGCGCTGATGGAAGTTGTCGGAAGTGATGACTGCACGGACAGACAAGGGGAAAAGGAAGATTGGATTCGGGCGTTATTTCCCCCGCTGTTGCTTGAGATCAGCGACTTTCAAACACGCTAGCAGGTATGCACTGAGTTGTTGGCACCTTGGAAATCTACATTTCGCATATGGCTGCGCCTACCGACGAAGATTGAGGGGGCAATGTTGGCATGCACTATGGTCAGCGACTTCGATGCATCAACCGGTGTCATGACGAAGGGTAGTTTGCCCAGAGACAACGTCACAGTCAGGGTCTGGAGCTGCGACGTACAGGGAGGGGGGCACAGAGGTACCGTACTGGCTGCAAACCGAAGACACCCGACGCCATTGAGTGCAAGAATTAAACTTAGGCGCCGAAAGAATAGGTAACACAACTTGAAGTCTTCATGCGCGTCGGGTGTCTTCGGGTTCGAAAACAAGAAGTCTTCGAGATAACATATAGCTTCACTTACTGCATATCCAGGTGATCGAGTCCATCTGTGCTACCGAGGATTCCGATCTAGGACATTTCGATGGTCGGTGTGCGGGTTCGAGCAGACGGAGGATACCTTGCTTGTTCTTGTTCAGCTGCCCCGAAGCGACGGGAGCCGAGACCACGTGTCGGATAACACTGCTGTGCATAATGCTACAGTAGTTGTATTGTACTAAATTATTGTACCGTGGGTACTGTATTGAGATGGAACGAAATCGCGGCGAATCGTAATGAAATCTAAAATTCTCACAAGAAAAACGCGTTCCATCGCCGGATCTAGAGTCAGTTTTTCGGACTTGGATGGGAAGCATTGTCATCACTACTGTCGGCCACGGTAGAGCCGTTTGGTGAGACATTGACCAGAGCGCACCTGAGAGACAGCGATGTCTATATCTGGGTAGAAGATGGCGGCTTCGTGGCTACCGTCCGAAAGCTTTGACACCACCGTGAAGATTTCTTAGTCGTCTGTCCGCACTAAGGACAAGGACAAGCCTTCGCAACGAAAGAACTGTAGAACATTCACAGGTCAGATCCGCTCGCACTCCAAGAGTTGATGACTGTGTGGTGACGGGAAGCTGGTTGATAGATTATAGATACAAAGCTTTGGACTGGCAACGTCCATGAGACAAGACTCTCAAGCATTCGTATCATCAAAATGAACCCACCCCCCTCAATTACTATGACGCGCCATTGCAACACAACACAAATGCCTGGGGTGGCAAGCGTCAACGGCTTTTCGCAATATAGACCACTATCTTCGTGGAAGCAACCGGATTTGCCACCGCTGCAGCTACAACTGCGTGATCGTGCCATATCAGTGAGTCCACTGTAGTCTCCAGTCGAGCCAGGACAGCCTCAGACCCGTACTCCCGCCTTTGCATAACTCTTCTCTTGCGTACAGTTATTTACCATGTGTTTTGTATAAGAGACATTGCCCATGTCTGCCGTCCCCAGAATTCGATCCGTGATGTCTTGCCAATCCTGTACCCACCCGCAACGAAGTTTGATTTCTCTATCCACGTCCCACACCCGCACGGTGTCGCCCCAGGATGCAGATACCACATATCTTCCGCCCGCACTCATCCCAACGCTGCGCCCCCCATCCCTGTGCCCAGTTAAGGCGCCCCCTCCTTGTGCTCTATCCACCACGAATCCGGCGACCGCGGTGCAGTGTGCGAATGTCTCGTTACCAGAAGATGGACTATCGTTTCATAAAACCGGGTGATGCATGCAAAACGAGAACCGACCACTCTCATGCCTCTACTGTCGTCCTGGCGATGCTCCCGCCAAAACTGTCACACTTTCTTTTGTACTCATTATGACGCGCATACAGTTGATGCCAACTGCAGAGCCGTTCGTCCCAGACTACAACGTCGTACACGCTAGCTGAGCCCAAAAATACGTGGTCACCCTTTCCTTCGTCGGTCAGCTCAGCAAGGCACGAACACTTTTCTCTAGCCACTCAAGAGCGTCTTCCCGGGGGGCACCGTCTTCTGCTTCCCTAGCCATGTCCAAGTATCTATATGCTTGCACGAGATCTGAAAGATAAAAGGCTTTCGCCCTCACGCTACACAATCCATCAATGTCAGCTATGTCCATTTCCTGTGCATAGACCTCCAGCAACTCCCGGCCGAACCACTGCACATCAAACAAAGGGTGGCTTGCGAAAGAGCTGTCAAAGTCAAAAAACCGGAACCCTGGACTCTCATCGGCGCTCTTCCTGGTTAGGTTCCCTTCCAACACGTCATTGTGTACCAAACAATTAGGCATTTCCCAACCAATAAGTTCCGTCAGGTCGTCTTGCAGCTTGACCTTGATGTTGGACAGCTTCTGGCTTGGTTCCGTTTCACGCACAGACAAAAGCTCCTGAGACTGAAAAAGAGAGGTCAAGTTCTCACGCATCCACAGCGCCGAATAACATGGTAGCCCGGCCTGCAACAAATCGGGCAACACATTTGTGCTTGCGCGGTGCAGACGCGCCAAATCTCTCATCACCTGCTTACGCCCTTCAAGTTTCAATCTAAGCAGGCCAGTCTCGTCACCATGGTCGGCTAAGATCATTTGACGACTTTTCACGTCTGCAAACAACGGCTTGGCGACAAGATCAGGAGCAACGCTTGACATTATCGACGTGACTCCAGCATCGTTCGACGTGAATGGGCTGCATTTTAGGTAGTAATCACTCTCGTTCGTCTTGATCTTTAACACGGCTCCTCTGTATGACGTACGGATCTGAACTAGATCCCCTATCACATGCAAATTGTGTCCACGCAAGATTTCGCGCACTTTTCGAAACGTTTCATGATGCCATTCGACAGAGGCCCAAGGCACCCGTTGAGGCGGCGAAACGTTGGCTGTGGCCTGTATCAGTTCTCGCCGAATGGCTTGCTCTGCTCCTTTCTCCGAGTGCGAGACATGGACGACACCCGCCCCGTGATTATCGGTGATGGCCACCCAAATACATCCAGAAGGCACTCGTTCAGATTTCTCATGGCACTCAACAACAAGAATACCGCGGCTTCCCGCGTCTAAACCTTCATCGGTTTCAACGGACCACTCCTCAAAGTGACAATGTCGAAGAACAACGAACGGAAATTCTATACCAATGACTGTCTTAGCAGCGCTGCACACATCCGGTATCGGGGTGACATCTACCGTGTCAGAAAGAAATCCCGGAAGCCTCCATTCATCAGGACCATTTGCCACAAGCAAAACGTATCGATGGCTCACATCAAAGGTGAGAAGTTGCACCTCATTGACCAAATCCCTCTCACAGCGCGCTCTGGACGACTCGTAGATAGGCTGTTCGCTGCGCAACATGTTCTCCCCAATCCTGGAATCAATGTTGCGTGCTCTTTCCGTCGCCCTTGTGATTTTCCAATAAAATCTTTTGTGCTCGTTGTCGTAGAGCGCGTTGAGAGAGGTTGCGTATGCACAAGGCGATCGCGGAGTCAGATCTGGAAAAACTGCAAGATCGCCCCTCTGAGTGCGCTCGCTGATAAGCCAGATCAATAGAAATGTCAGTCTTAAAGAACAACGCAGTCTTAAAGAACCGCACTGTCCTGAGCAATACGTTTGTGCCTTCACATTTAGATCCTTTCCGTCCGCTCCGACTCAACGCCAATATTCTTCTCCGCGTAAGTCCCGAGCACGGCGGCCGTGATGTGTAGAGTCTGTGGCCGCAATGTGCCATTGGCACATCTTTCTACGCGCGCTGGGACAGTGAAGAAGAGAGAGCATGTGCAGAAATATCACAAGACAGACGGAAAGACGATCGAAAAGTGCTTCGACTAGGATTGAGGGAGATGTCAATCTACAGCGGAGAGCCTATCTGCGAGTTGTCCAGAGCACGGTTTGAAAGATATTTGGTCAATGGGGTGCCCCTTCTTA
The DNA here is from genome assembly GCF_000350225.1 of Chondrus crispus. Classification (NCBI taxonomy): domain Eukaryota; phylum Rhodophyta; class Florideophyceae; order Gigartinales; family Gigartinaceae; genus Chondrus; species Chondrus crispus. The sequence goes on along the minus strand of NW_005179400.1, from coordinate 28,997 downwards.
CCTTTGAACCATCAGTAAGATTTGTCAGTGGCAAGTGGTCCTGATGAATGAAAGCTTCTGGGGTTTTTCTGACAAAGTGGATAATAGTGAGGCCTCGGGTGTGTGCAGCGGTGAGGAGACACTCACTAGTAATAAAATGCTGTTCAATGTTCTTCGATTTCGCATGTATCACTTGGCTTTACGGAACGCTAGTCTATCTACCGCAATGAGAGTCATCCAGTTTGCAGAACAGTCGCTGTTCAGTTGCCGTTTTTTGTCGATCCAGATTTCAAGTAGAGCAGTTGAAGAAAGGCTGATAGTTTACTGAGGCTTCTAGATTGCGCTCACCCTTGTAGGTCCCGACTACAGTAGAACCGGAGCCACATAGTGGCCATTGGTTGGTCCAACACCACCAGCTCGAACGTCATACGCGTCAGGCCCTGCCTTTGCAGGGGCCGTCATCGCCGGAACCTCGTCCGACCGTCGAGGTGTGGAACACAATAGAGTTGTACTCTTCCTTTTACTACTTTTGACTTTGGGAGGGGACGTGACGGCACAAGGCAGGACCTCTGAGGAGGGCTACTGTAAAAGGCTGTGCACTCACTTAGTAAGGCCTGAAGGATGTCTTAGATGAAGCTTTGCTGTCGGCTTGGGACCCACTTCCCAAGTGAAGGAGGGGCGGACAAACGCCTGGATCGTCGCCCGGCGCGTGCTGTACAATCCTTTAAGACGCCACGTCCAAGTTTGAACCGAAGTCGCCTCCAGAAAGTGTTTGGGGTGGTTGTCAAGGAGTGCCTTCACGTACGTCGCTAGGTTAGTTTAAGGTACGCTGCCTGAAATCGCTACATCTCCCGCCCATTGTTAAGCAGCGCCATTGAGGAATCTCTAACTAGAGATCGGAACTGTTTTTTAGGATCTGGGGCATGAGCCGCTGTGCATTGTTTCTTTCCTTATGGTCGAATTTACCTCCGTGCAGGAGTGCAAAAATTTAGTTGGTGTTGGGAGGGGAGAGCTGTCATTAACGTCTGCCTGCTCCGTGTTGGTTCTCTGCTGTGTTTCGCGGTGAGAAATGCACGCTTTGTCAACCTTAGATGCGATAGAGAGTCTGGAACTTGGCACTCAGTCGCCAAAAGTTCCAGCTCTCCAAATAATTTCGCGATCTCGACGACATGGGGTTAGTCTTTTTCTCTATTTCATTTTCTGCGCTTTCATCTTCATCACTTGATTGCATTTCAGGCGGATTCTCACCACCTGAACCGTCTCCAAAACATCTATGGCGTTACTGGTAGCATAACAGCCAGAACCGTATGACACGTGGCACTTTTCCTGTTCGTGCGTCTGGGCCTGCACTATTGGGAGGGTGGCACAAACAAAAGCGGCACTAATACGTAGGACCCACTGTATACCGATCAACTGAATACGTAGTAGGGATATTCGACAGTACAGTACGACTGTGGAGAACCGACTACGGTATTCACTTCATCTATCTTTGCCGAGAACTTACCCATCGTCAAAGAATGTCTGCACCCTTGCAGGCGTAGGTGTATGTCTAGGGTCAGATCCAATTGCATCGCTGATGAGCCGTGTTCTGCGATAATACCTGCGCACAACAACATCTAGAGGTCTTTCGCGCAACAGCAATTTGGTTCGAAGCAAAGATCATCATGTTTTCAACAGTCAGGCTACGGTTCGTCTTTTTCACTAGAATTGTTGTAACCTTGCTCTTCTTTCTTTCGGCATGTCCCCAGGCTTCGTCGAGTTCCGTAGAGATTGGTCTTCACTCATCGTGGACGGAGACATCGTGTTCCGCAGAGGCCACGACGTGGATAGTGAATGTATGTATTTCCCTCCACCCAGGCAACTGCCATTTCTGTACAACAAATACCTGCAACTAACGCTGATTGTTTTGTGTTTTCTTCACATAGAACTTGGGTAATGCACAAGCTATCACTTTTCTGAACCGTCTTGTTTCTCACGTAGAGACTCCCGTACTTGAACGCCGAAATGAGCACTCCGCCGACAGCACACGCTCCGAGGAATGCGAAGCTGCTCGTGGATTTCTTTCATCTCAAATAGTAGGCACAAAACATTCATTTGTTTTGAACACTTTCGATTGGGTCCTACATACACGGGAGTTTTCTCCTCTTGTTTATCTCCACTATACGATTGCGAACGAGACTTTGAACATATTCATCGATTCCACTAATCCGTCATCAGAATTGGGCTCCTCGTTTGAAGACCTGAAAGTCTTTGCGGTTAAGGTGCATGCATCTGGCACTAGGGCTACGCTCTTGTTGCAGGCATCACAAATCGCCAAATGCGAAACGTGTACCTCCATCGAATCCCCAAATCTTAGTGGAAGTCTCTCAACCTCTATCCCGTTGTCGGGCGAAGTATTCATGTCAGAGAAATGCAACTACGAACTGAAACCCAAGATAGTCATATACGCTGATTTGGATTCAAAGGAATTTGCATCATGGCTCCGCGAAGTTGAAGATGTGGTTGGGCACTGTGAATATCACTTTCTCCTACGGTTTTGGCTTCCATCACGGATGAATCCCGAGAGTGATGACCTGCGTCCGAGCCTCCAAGGCTTTACCGTACAAGCAGCTCTCAAAAACACAGAATATAAAGTCATTGATGATCGAGTGTTCTCTACGAAGCTTTTTCAGGACTGCCGTTATGGCGAGACGGCGTGCGATTCCCCCGCCCCGGAATTCGAAAATGATGAATACGAGTGGTCGGAGGCAAACTCAAATGCGTCTGAGGAGTACACGGGATTACAAGCATTTCGGTTTTTAACCAGGAGCGACAAAGGTGATCTTGATGATGCTCTCAAGCGTTTGCAGGCTTTCACTGAAGACACACCTTCAGTTCTTAGCTCCAACAGGTTTACAGATCAGGAATCATACGATAAAACTGAAGAGAAACGGGTGCTGGCGGCTGTTCGTCGTTTTCGTGAGCAATTTGGTGAGAATGACTGCCTTTTTATCAATGATCGGTCCTTCGACGTTGGGTCGCTGACGCAGGGCACAGAGGAGCTTCTGCGGTGCCTGTCGGTCACATCAGTCGCAGAAATGAAACTAAGGATGCTATCAGAGGAGAATGGCGAACACCGGATTCCTATCCAAACCTCCGGACCATCATCTGACAGCAGCAATCGTCTCCGTGTGAATCTGGACGTGCAAAACTCGTTGAAATCTTCATTGGTATGGGTTAATGACTTGCTGAAAGACTCTCGTTATCGCAAGTGGAAGCCATTGAATGTGCGAAGTGAGGATGATGTCATGGGGTTCAAGACAGAAGTCAAGAGAACAAGAAGTGACAAGGGATCTGATGAGGATCACCTCCAGCTTGTAAAGGTGAAAGCTCATCATCTTTCACTCACAATCTTGCTTGATCCAGGTGACCCGCAACAATTTCCATATACCGGAATCCCGCAGTCTGTCGTGCATGCTGATTTGCCAATTCATGTCGGCATGGCTCTCATTCCCAATGGGCAAGTATCTTCTCTAATCACTGCAACGTTCCATTATTTCTTGCGCATGAAGGGGCGAAAAACAGGATTTCGCTTTTTGCAAATGATCCAGCAAATACTACAATACATGGGCGGCGGATATCAGCAGGTTGAACTATCGGAACAGGTTGTAGAGCTAGCCTTCAAGCAAATCGCTCCAGAAATCGAGGGTGGCTATGGATCTGCAAGAGAGACCTTGGATGGAGATGAAGAGATTGGGGGCATATTAGACGAAGCTCGGACTTTTGCGGAGGAAAATGGCTTGTTGGCAAACGCGAGTCGTGCGAAAGACCGTTCGAAAGAAAACGACTCAAAGTTGTTTTCCATGCTTGGGATATTCAATGGGATTGTCCTAAAGGATATTTCCGCTGATGTCATCCGCATCGCTATTGTCGAACAAGAACGAATTTCTGCGTTATTGGGCTCTTCCTCCCTAGAGAGCGACTTGGTCGACTCCAAGATTGGGGGTTGGGTTGAAGCAGACTCGTCATTGATCGTTGTGGAGAGCTTGAGTGAGGAGATGAAAGCTGGGGATGAGAGAGTATCTCAGATCAAGACGAAAGGAGAGCTCACGCGAATATCGGGGACAGTGCTGTTTTCCGTGAGGCACGAGCTTGAAGAGCTGCGATACGAGCAATCCGTTTCGTCAGGGAACGTGAAAAGAGAACCTATGATTACAGTTTGGTTGGTTGCATCAGACCAATCTTCGACCGAGTTCAAGTCTGCATCATCTCTTATGAATCAGCTTGCGAAGTCTAAATTTGCAGAGAGAACAAGGTCAAGGTTTGCTTTAATCAATCCAGAGCTACTTCTGCACAGGAAGGCATTAGAAGCTTCATCAAATGGAGACGGCTTGGCTGATATTGTTTTTGTGATCAACGGTAGAATCTTACCCTTTTCCAAAGCACCGTCTCTCGGTGAGCTGAAAACCGAAGTTGCGTCGGAGTATAAAGACATGCCGCCGGCACAACGTTCTGCTGACACTGAGCTGATTCGGTCGATGCTCATGAAGGATGTTGCTCAAGCGTGCACCTCACAGCAGAGTAGTGCCGCAGGCACTGGTCATGTGGACTTTGGTGACTTTGCGAATGCTGTGTCCTCTAGCAACCTCTCCGAGTACATGTTCTCCTCTGAAGGCGATCAAAAGCGACAGGCAGATACAGCCCTTCGAATCTCCGCTGTGGTCAATCCGATCGGTCAACGTCCGTACATTCTCTCAAGTTTGTTGATGGCTATGCGAGAAGTGTATGGCCGAAAGGATATGTTTATGACGTTGGCGATTGTCCCGTTAGAAAAGCAAATGCAGATGAAGCATCATGTTTCGTCAACATACTCAAAATTTGTTCTCGGCATCCCTCAGACTTCAGACGCGGTTGGTGGAATTGCAAATCGTCTGACGGCTTTATTTCGTCGCTTGCCCATCGCGAGGGTACTGACCTTTGCGGTCATTCCGCCGAGACCCTGGTTTGTCTCATCGTATTCAACGAACTATGACATGGATAACGTTTTGCTACCTACAAGTGGAGCAAAGAGACTTCACGCTGAATACGAAATCAAGAGCTTAATCGTAGAAGGCTCGTGCATTGACGAAGACGACAAACCACCACAGGGGTTGAAACTCATTCTAGAGAATGGGAACGGAATCTCCGTGGATACTCTTGTCATGGCAAATCTGGGATATTTTCAGTTGAAAGTGCCAACTCCAGGGCGTTGGTTCTTACGTTTGGCCCCTGGTCCGAGCGCTGAGATCTTTTCCTTGAGAATCATGGAAATGTATACTGGTATGGTGAAGTCGATTTACACTGTCGACAGCGAAGGTCGAGTTCCGATTCTTGTTGCATCTCTAAGCGGGGCCGGGGGCATACTGCTACGCGTTGAACGGAAGCCAGGGATGGAAAATATGTCCGTCTTGGACCCGAACAGGATAAAGGGAGATACGAAGAGCCTCACAGAGCGGTTGAAGACGAGCATATCTTCCATGTACAAGGTTACGGCGCCGAAATCCTCACCAGTGCGCATTTTGGAAAGGGACGGTGGTTATATTCACGTATTTTCAGTTGCATCGGGGCATCTGTATGAGCGATTCTTGAAAATCATGATGTCGAGTGTAACGAGACATGCGAGCAGGCCTGTGAAGTTTTGGCTACTGGAAAACTATTTGTCTCCGTCCTTCAAGAAAATGCTACCGCTGTTTGCGAAACAGCTAGGATGTGAGGTTGGTATGGTAACGTACAAATGGCCTGGATGGCTGCGAGCACAAACGGAGAAGCAAAGGATCATCTGGGCTTACAAGATCCTGTTCCTTGATGTTCTCTTTCCTCTAGACGTCAGTAGAGTCATATTCGTTGACTCAGATCAAGTGGCTCGCGGTGATCTTGCAGAGCTGATGGATATCGACTTAGAAGGAGCGCCATATGGATACGTCCCATTTTGTGATTCGAGAAAAGAGGTAGAAGGATACCGATTTTGGAAGCAAGGATTTTGGAAGGAAACGTTGCGCGGCGCAAAGTATCGAATTTCGGCATTATACGTTGTTGATCTTGCGCGCTTCAGAGAGACAGCTGCAGGAGACACTCTTCGGTATATTTATCAGAGCCTCAGTGCAGACCCGAATTCATTGTCCAATTTGGATCAGGATTTGCCAAATTATGCCTCAGCTGGCTCGCTTGGTGCAGGCGCAAGTGTACCAATTTTTGACCTGCCCGCCGAGTGGCTGTGGTGTGAGAGCTGGTGTGACGATGAGAGCAAGAAAACCGCAAAGACGATCGACCTGTGCAACAATCCGATGACGAAAGAGCCTAAGCTTGAAAGCGCAAAACGGATTATTAGCGAGTGGGAAGAGTACGACGATGCTGCCAGTCGTATGACGGAAGAAATTTACGAGCGCCTTGCGGGTGCGACGGTAGATTTAACGATTCAGACGTCGCGTGTAGGAACTTGCGATGCCAAAGGGCCTTGCACACCTCCTGAGGACACAGCGAAGGACGAGTTGTAGTTGAACGCGTAGGTTTCTCCATTAAAGACGGACTGGGTGTGAAATTTTTCCACTAAGGGACGATTGCACGCTTGCCGAGCGCTATTAAAACATTTATGGGCGAATTTTGGGAAGGAGCAGTTCGCAAGGTTCATCTGATGTCAGAGATGTCAACATCACTCCCACGATGCAGGTCAAAGCATGACGCTACTTCACGCCTTGCCGCGGAATGCGAGGTGTTGCAGACTGAACAAATGTCTGCGCAACAGCACCAGTCTGTCCAGCAACGCGAAAAAGAGTATCTCGCAATTTCGTGCCGATTGGTCCTCCTTGAGTTTCCAGTAGACCTATTAGGCGACTGCTTTGCATGAGTGCAGTCGTCGGCCCTCGACGCATGGACTCATATTGTTGTAGGGCTTGCGAGAGGTTAGAGTTAAGTGTTCCTATGTCGGCAAGTGCCCGAGCAAGTGTATGCGCGTCCTGAATTGCTTGATTGGCTCCTTGACCCAAGAATGGGGGCATCGCATGAGCTACAAGCCGTAATCAGATGTCAATTGTTAGAAAAATAAGAGTTCTACAGACTCATACAGGAAGGAAGAACCTTGATGTCGCTACCGCCCAGTAGTCAAAGCTACCGTTTTTGCCGGTACTTACCTGAGTCACCGACCAGTGTGCAACATCCCCTTGACCATGACTGCAGTGATTTGTGGTAATAGACTGATGTTTCGATAAATCTAGTGCTCTTCGCAAAAACATCAAATATTACCTGGGGCATGCCGCATTTCTCTAAACGCCTTTCCATATCCTGTTGGACGGAACTCTCTGTACGGTATAAAATATTCTCAGCGCTTCCTTGCTTTGCTCGAAACGAAAACGCAATGGCTTCCGTGAGAGAGCTCTCTAAACCGGCGGCGTAGCGTAAAGCGTATCCCCCGTTGCCAAAGTACTGCTCTAAAAGGTGGGCATTCAGAGAACAGCTTCCAGGAGGGTTTATGGCCCACTGGACCCGTATACCGCTGTATTCGGGTGCCTCTTCGGTCCCTGTCACAAAAGGCCGCACATTTGAACGAATACCATCTGCACCAACCACAAGATCAAAGTTGGCACTTCTTCTACCGTTTGGTAGAACAAAAAAAGGGCTTTCACCATCGGTGTCGACACCGAGCACTTTATACTCTGATCCTCGATGTATCGATACAGCATTTGATCGCACAGACTCATACAAAAGCTCTTGTAAGGTATCTCGCATGACAGACATGAAGGCAGGACGGCCATTTTTGGAAAGGAGATCTTTCTCTGCCGGCATCTTATCAAGCTGCTTTTGGACGTCGACTTGAAAAATGAGGGATTCATTTGTGTCTCTTGCGACAACAGTTTTGGTTTCGTTGCCAATTTTCCAAATGTCGGTGTCGTAGTACTTCGCCAGCACTGCCGCGCCGCCATTGATATTTAGCAATCCTCCTAGGCCGGTATCCAAGGTTTCTCGCGGTTCGAAAATTGAAACGTGTTCGACCCCAGTGCCGGGAGTTTGCAAAAGGCATAACGCTGTTGCAAGTCCTCCGATTCCTGCGCCAGCAACACCAACTGTTCTGGGGGTTTTCGGGGTTTGAAGGCAACATGAAGCACGCTTTCGAACGGAATAGGTGTCTCTAGCGTGGCGTGACGGGATTCGCGCTGGATACAGAAACGCGGAAATTCGATGCAGACGTACGAGTGGCAAATGAAGCTGGGAAAAAGGTGAGACATGAGAGCCTTTCTTTGTCAAAGATAGATTTGGGACTCGTACGCCTGATTTCATCTTGACGGTCTGGTTTCGGTCCTTCAGGTGGTAATACATTGAACCACGACACCGTGAAGTGATTCGTCTGAAAAGTTAGGCCTGAGAGAGTGCGATAAAAGCAGTGGAGTGGAGTACGGTGTGCCTGTGATTGGTATGGGACAAATAGTAGGCTGAATAAGACTCGCGCGTGACGCGAAATTGAAAGCAATTCACTGCAGAACTATCAGTTGTCCTGATGAGAGGCGGCGCCAAGGCGGTATTTCTTAGGCGAAGATTCGACTTGGGTGGTGCAGTTGAGTGAAGTTAGCTTCGTCGTCAGTTTATCCTCGTACGTTGAGGGCTTGATGACGTTACCATTCAGAAACCGTACCAACGGTACTGTATCTGCCGCCGGATTGGGTGAAGATGCAATGAGAGATCATGCTGAGCTCAAATTCTGTACCCTTCGAAGGGTAGACGACTGGGCTGTTGCTCTACAGTGTACAGTAGTACAGTATTGGCTTGAGATTGTAGAATCTGAATAAATCTGAGGATTCTGAAGACTGCACCGGCATTACAGTACACATATGTGCTGTTGTAGTTGGGCCACGTGGTAATAGGCCACGTGTGCGGGCTAAAGCGCCGGCGGCGACAGGCGCTGCCGACGGATATTTTAGGTGTACAATTTTATTGAAATAGCGCCGACCAGAATTGGTCGGCGCACCGGGCGGCAGAGCAGGCTACAACCCCGGGGGACATTGTGCCCTTCCTTCTTCGCCGCGCCACATCCCTCTCTCGCGACTAACGTTCCCCCCTCGTTCGCTCTATCGCTGCGCGACGCGCGGATACTACGAGCCGGCACCAACCGCAACCATAGTTATGGGCCCAGGGTTGAACGAAAAGAAAGACCTGCGCTCGCGCTTAGATCCCCCATTCTTTCAACCGAATGGTGATCTTCAGGATTGGCGCAAGAAGGTCTACCGCTGGGTGGATCTTATCAAGCACTCCGCTTTTTCGGGCCCTGATCGGGTCTACAAGACAATCTTTGCCACACTTGGGCGCGTCTTGTACGACCGCGGCCTTCTGAGCGCTCAACAATCTATCGATGATGAAGCTCAGGCCAAGAAGATCATTGACTGCAAGCAAGAGGACCAGATCGCGGCTGTGACTGACATTGTGGAGTTGATCGCCGTCGATCCTCCCATTGCAGTCGTAATCCGTTTAATCGACTCTTATAACAAGTTCATGACGTGTCGCAGAAAGAAAAATGAAGATCTCTCCGTTTTTGTTTCAAGATTCCGTGGTCTTGCAGCCGAACACCTCATCCATTCAAATGTAACTAGCGGCTCGCAAATCGCCGAGGTGTTGGCAATCACTCTCCTCAATAATGCAAACTTGGAGGAGGGTACGCTTACCAACGCAAAGCTTCAGGTAATTGCCCTTGCGGAAAATCGAGAAAAATGTCACAATAGTGACTCTCAAGACACCGTGCAAGTCCCCCGAAGCTTTTTGAAGGATGTAGAAGACTTGAAGCAGAAGTACCAAGTTTTGGAGGATCTGCATGGTCCGCTCTCCTACAATCAGTCTAAAGGTGCGGACGGGTTGTTGCCGGTCATGAAAAAGTATCGCCGAGGAGCTATTTCAGAGTCTAACAAGTTCGCCGAATGCTTGGAACGCATTGTTATCCCGACGGCAACCAAATCCTCTGACGCCTCAGTCGAGTCAAGGATTCTTTCAAAAAAGCAAGCCTGTCGACTCAATCTTGATGACGCCGTTTCCGTTCTTGGGAACCTCACTCTCACGGCGATCAGCTCTTCTTCGTCGATGAACATGAGAGAAGTAGAATCTCTGGTCCAAGGCAACGTGCAGCAAGCCCTATTTTCAGTTGGATACAGGTCCGATCGCAAAGTGGGTGCTCGAGGTGAAAACAGGCATGCAAAGGACGACAGCAACAAGAAGACGCGTCGTTGAAAGAGAGGTCGAGGGGAAGGTGGACCAAGTGAGAAGTCCCTTCTTCCCCCCAACCTTCGCAGGCAAGTCTGCTTTGACTGCAGCGATGAAGACCACTATGCTGGAGATCTGCGTTGCAAATTTCCCAGCAAATACACCATGACGAAGCGTCGTCCCAATCCGACCCAAATGACTTCTTCCCAGGGACAAAGGCAGCAAAAGAATTTTTTTCGCCCAGGCTCCAGCTCCGGACAAGGAAACAACTAAGCCTTATGTCGGATCGTGGAGCCGTGTCTGACGTCAGAACGGGTCTCGAAGACGTTAACCCGATTCTGGACGTCGGATGTCCACGCAGCGTCGGAGGGATCGAAGCTGCGGCGGCGTTGTGCCTTGCTCTCGGTATCTCCTTCGAGCTGCGACTTTTGGACTGCGACCCTTTCTTCCACGGGTATGGCATGCACTGCAGCGAAGCGGAACTTACCATCGCCATATGGGATATGCCGGTCAAGGATGTCTTCGGACAGGAAGCCAAGATTCCGTTCTATTTGACACCCGGTAACGGCTTCCTGTTACTCGGCAACGAGATCCTTCACCAATCTCGTTTGCTGGGTCCGGAGAACCTTCTCGTAATTTCCGCAGGGGTTCGCGGCACTTCAAGAAGCAGCTAACGCTGCAGACGTACAGCGAACCCGTCTCTTTGGAAGACAAGGACGCCAAGAGAACATACCTCTTCATTGTCCCATCCAAGACGTCAACGTTTAAGGCGTACTTTGCCACGTATCGGACCCTTTTTGTGAAAAAGGGTGATCGATCAGCGTTGAAGAGGGAGAGGTTCTCGGATGGCAGGGTTTCCAAACAATTTGCCGTCCGGCTTCATGGGTTCAGCCATCTACCTTTGCAGGACATGTTGACGCTTTGCAAAAGAGGCGGAGTTCTTACTCCAATTCTGCGGCAAGCCCTGAGCACCGTCGTAAGCAAGTGCACTTCTTGCAAATCTACGGGGAGACCACTGATCTCTCGCAAGTTCTCTTTTAGCAAGATCCTTGCCTACTTCAACAGCAACGTCCAGATCGACTTCATGTACATTGTCGAGCTCTGCAAGAAGCCGATACTCCATCTGGTCGAGGTGCACACCGGATTCTCGGGGACCGCCCTCCTGGACTCCAGGGAGATGGACCTCGCCACGAAGGAGTTCGAGGCACAATGGTGCAACGTCCATGGAGCCCCTGAACTTGTATCAGCAGACCAGGAGTTCAACAACCGGAGGTTCAAAGAGTTCATCGCTTACATTGGCGCCAGATTCGAAGCTCGTCCGTCTCGTCGCCATAATAAGCTCGGGATTGTCGAAAGAAAAAACGCAGTGATTCGTCTAATCGCAGAACGTTTCATCAGAGACGCCGAGTACTTCGCCCAAGAACGAGGAGCCGCTACAGGACGGCATGATGTTGTGTTGCGAGCGACGTTCATAAGCAACATTCTATACGGCAACAAGATGCTGAGCAGCTTCGGGCTATCCAGGGGCTACAGTCCTTCGCTGGGGGGTTTTCCGCAGTCTCGAGTGAGACAGGAGCTGATAGCTGCACACGAAGAGTAAGTGGCCCGTCGTGCGCTTCAGCTCCTAGAGACGACAAGGAATACTCGCACCGTTGATCCATCCCTGCTTCAGAGAAACACTCCAGTATATTACTTCAAGAAAGGCCTGAAGTTCGGGAAATGGGAGAAAGGATATGTTCGAGAACTAGAACCACATTCAGTTTCAATCTCGAGCAAACCTAGCCACAACGGTGTGCCAATCCGGGCAGCCTTCGAGGATGTGCGAGTCGCGCCGAGGTCTTCTCTCCTGCAAGAACTTGACAAAATGAACTATGTTTTTCCACGCTCGTCCTCTATGTAGTATAAACACCCCCAACAGAGAGGGGTGTATACTCAGTTCTTGCGGAGACCCTCGAGAGGGAAAAGACAAGGGAAGACGGACACCCGCTATGGATCCGGAGCACGGGCCCGGGTAGCGTGGTAGAGCGGGATCGGGGCAGGACGCGCGCACGCGCGAGCAGATCGACGCCTCGACGCCCCGGTGCGGTACTGGGTAACGATCCAGTACCGACGGGCGGAGGTGGATCCGGCTCGTGGGCGTGCGTCGCGCGTCCTCTACCCGCACTCGGTGTCGTCTAACGCGCGCGAAGGCGAAGGCGCGCGGTTAAAATAAGCGGGCGTCGGCTCCCCGGCGGTCGGTCGTCGACCAGTCCGTCTTTGTCGCCTTTCGCCGCCGCCGGTCCGCTCCATATTTAATGTACATAATAACATATCATAATAGTACAGTACCGATGTACTGTAGCGACGTACTGTAGCGGTCGGTCGACACTGTAATACTGTCAGCCATCGGGGCTGACAGTACACGTGTGTGCGCGCTCTTCGGTCCCGCGCGTACACGTGTACACGTGCGCCCCTTGTACTTGGGGGTACACGTGGTGGTACTGTAGAGCATCGAGCCCTACAGTACCCGATCCGATTCGGAGTTGATCTAATCTAAAATAAAGCCCCCGGGGAGGGGGTTATGCTACACTCTATAGTGGAAGAAGACGAGTTCACAGGAGTAGACCCGGCTGCACCGCCAGAAGTCCCAAGCGATATTCTCGGAGAAGACTCTCCATTGCCGGAGATGTTCCCGTGGAATGCTGAAGCCGACGAACCGAGGGCAAGAATCAAATTCACACCGGAATACGAGACTGAGGAAGCCATCCAGCCAGCCGTACCTGACTTGGATACAACAGAACTGGAGGACAGAGGAATTTCGGACACTGTGGATGCCTTAGATTTCTTTGAAAAGGAGCACGCTCTGTGGGCTAAACATCCAAATTCCCTAACTCTATTTGCAGGAAACCCCTCACGGCGACGGCGCTCCAGTTTCGAGCAGCCTGCTGTTGATGTTGGAAACTCTTCCCTGTTGTTCTCACACTCTCTCTTTGGAAGGAGAAAGGAAAGAGGAATTTCACACCAGAGCGACATTACCAAAGAGTACAAACCTCCGCAACCCTCGAAGGATGCCGGAAATGTACCGATTATGTTGCCCCCAGACTTTCCCTGCTCCCTCAAGACTTCAGAACAAGAGATCGTACAAAGAGCAAGAGAGGTCCTCGGGGACAAACCTCTGTCAGAACATCAACTCCAATTCGTCCCCCAGTGGGTGATCGATAAGTCCATTGCGAAGGAGAAGGAGAATTACGATGGCGCTTACGAAGAACTCCACATCAGCCGGCTTCCTCCGAATGCAAACTTGATTTCGTCTCATCACTTCTTTCAGTTGAAACACGAAGGTGAGACGGACAAGTTAAAGTTGAAGTGTAGGCTCGTCCCTCATGGCAATCGTGACCGGGATAAGGAAAAAGTCCGCAAGGACTCCGCAACAGCGCAATTTCCGATTATCCGCATCGTGTTGTCAATTGCGGCGATTCTCGGAATGATCCTGGGCTCCATCGATGTCAAAAGTGCGTACATGCAGGGAGGTTGGCTAACTCGCAGTATATACGTGAGGCCACCAAAGGGCTGGACATCCATGCACAAAGGGATTTGGAAGCGCCTGAAGCCAGCCTATGGCATCGTAGAGTCCGGTCGAATTTGGCAGCTAGCAGTCAAACGGTGGATGTCGGGGCAAGGGATTATAGAAGTGCCCGGACTCCCTCAACTGTTCATCAAGCGCCGACTGGACGGAGGAATCCTCCTCGCCATTCGCAAAGTTGTCGACGACTTTCTCATGGCTGGATCCCAGAAGGACATCGACGAATTCCATGAAAGCATGCTGAAACGATTTGAGATTGGTCGTTTCGTCACTGGTCGGGACCTGATATTCAATAGGTTGCACATACATCAAAAAGACGATCGAACAGTTCACATCAGCATGAAGGAATACCTGGGAACGATAAAGCCTCTTGCCGTCACTCGGGAGCGACGCAAACAGTTCGATTCGCCATGTACGGCGACAGAGCTCACAGCCTACCAGGGCCTCGCAGGATCGCTCAACTTCCTGGGGCACGGTATTCTACCTCCAGCTTCTTTCGCAGCCAGTTTCCTGCAGCAAGCTGTTGGACGCCTCAAGGTCTCAAACCTAATTACGGCAAACAAGTTACTGGTGGAAATCAACAAACTCGAAGCAGACATCACATTCCGTTCTCCAAATAATCTCGACGTTACACCCTCGTACCTCGCCTTCTCGGACGCGAGTCACGGGTCGACCTCTTATGGACAGACAGGTTATATTTCGGGTATATACCTCCCAGCGGGGGGTGTGGGGTTGTATCACGTCATAGACTGGTTGAGCTGCAAGCAAACTCGCGTAGCCTTTTCCTCAATCGGCGCCGAGATACTTCCTGCAGCCATGTCTGCTGACCGGGGATGAATGATAGCGGAACGACTGAAAGTGGTGTTTTCTGCAGAGCATCCTCTCCCGTTTGTGCTAACGGTCGACACTCATGGCCTGTTCTCAACGGTGACAACCTTACACGAGAGTAGTGACTATCGTCTTCGTCCCACTGTGGCAAGGATGAGGGACTCATATGAGACCGGAGAGATCAGCGTCATGCAATGGATAGCCGGAAAACGGAACTTCGCAGACGCCCTCACGAAGAGAAATTTGGACATGTTCAAGAAACTGAACGACGTAATGAGGAGTGGATTCTTGAACTCAGAGATATTCAAGTTATCACAAAGGGTCTCCCAAGTTTATTGATCACTCCTCATCATCAAGAATGACCCTTTTCGTTTTCGATTTCTTGTGGGTAAACTTGGATTCATTCCCCTTCTTCTCACTCCTGCGCTCCCGCTTGACGCTATAAGAGATGCGCTTATTCGGCTTCTTCTTCTTACCAGAAGCCACTCTCTTGCCTACCTCTTGAGCGTAGAGGAGCCTCATCTCGGAGATGCCCATGAATTGCGAGTCATCCCCGACGCACACGTCAAAAATCCGGGAACTGACACGAAGAGCAAAGCGCTCAACGCAATCGAAGACAACCTGACGGCCTGCGTCGTATGCAACAACGTGGTCAACCTCCTCATCATCGCGGTTCATTCCAGAAAGCCGGAAGAGGTAGATTCCGGTCCGTTGATAACGCAACCACTCCTCCTCGGTCATGCCCCGGTCTGTAGCATATCCCGCTCCCGGAATTAGACTTAGATTAGATATGTAACTGTAGAGCCCGAGCTCTACAGTACCTCAGTGCGCGCGCACACGTGTACCCCACGTGTACGGGGGCGCGCGCACACACGTGTACTACACGTGTGCTGCCAGCCCCGACGGCTGACAGCACTACAGTGCAGGCCGACCTGCACTACTGTAATGTTATAATAGGTGACTCTGTACATTAAATATGAGCGGACCGCCGGCTAGGGAGGACGAAAAGCACGGACTTGTCAAGGATCCTCCACCTTGGTCCGCCCGCTTACTTTGAGGTACTCCCTTTAGTTACCTTAGAGTAGCACCGCGCGCGGGTTGAGGACGCACGCTACACGCCCACGAGCCGGCTCCGCCTCCGCCCGTCGGTACTGGATCGTCACCCAGTACCGCTCCGGGGCGTCGAGGCGTCGAACCGCTCTTGCGTGCGCACGTCCTCCCCGATCCCGCTCTATCACCGCTACCTCGAGCCCGTGCTCGGTACCGTGGGTGGGCCGTGCTTCTATCTTCCCGCCGATCGGGGTCTTTCCGAACTGTCAGTACTCACCCCCCTCGTCGTTGGGGGTGATTATACTACACGGTCCACTTTAATTTGTCGGAGCCCCAGAACCTTGACGTTGTTCTGCACCCAGGCAGATGCGTCTGCCAGGCTCCGACAAGCCATTACGCCCCGCTGAAGCATGCTGAGGGCGATTTCGGGTCTGTAGAGCATGGATGCCGTTCGCCAAGGCTGCTC
The DNA here is from genome assembly GCF_000350225.1 of Chondrus crispus. Lineage (NCBI taxonomy): Eukaryota > Rhodophyta > Florideophyceae > Gigartinales > Gigartinaceae > Chondrus > Chondrus crispus. The sequence goes on along the minus strand of NW_005179400.1, from coordinate 12,918 downwards.
GCAAGCATTGGCCGTGACAGGATCTTGCGAATACCGGCAAGCTTGAATGCAGAGAGGCGGCATGCCTTGACGGACCACGATCACGGGGACAGCTTAGAGTGTAAAATCGGTCAGGGTGCTCCGTGCACCAATCGTCGAGTGCGTCGAGAAACGCTGCCTGCCGGCCCGGATTGTAAACAAGTTCCACCGAGCACCCCTGCCGCCCAATCCGCCCAGGAGATATTTCCAAGTCCGACTCAATCCCACTGCCCAGCTCAGCGTCGAGGGTGGAGTCCCCTCCTAGCCGACGCGTTTCAATTGTGTGAAACGCAATGGGCCAGAACGTACACGGTCTCCCTCGAAGAAGGTCGGAGGCGAAGTACCCGGGGTCCGCTCCACCAACGAATCGAGTGTCCCGGCCTGAGCTGAACGCGACGCGGCGAATTTCATACGCCTTCCCTTCCTTACCGACATCCCCACATTTCCTTACCTTGCCACCGCCTTCATCAACTTCCATCACCTTCTTCGATCTCGATTTTCAATACTGGTCTGCGGCACGGAGGTCGTCGGTGAAGCCAAGAAAACGGAGCTGCATCAATCCGAAGCGCGCTGTAGGCCTCGCCGCGACCCAAGCAGACAGGACTGCGACGTTGTCGCTAGGGATGGGGAGCGCTTCGAAGAACGCGCGCGCTCCCACAGTAGTCGTTGTGTCCTTCACGAAAAGGTCCACGGTAGACGCCAATCGTCCGGTGGAGAAGCTCGCGAAGGAGACTCTCCTCCCTCTGCATGTTACAGTGGTGATGCCTCGCTGCGCCTGAGCATTCGTCGCTACCGTCACGGTCGGTACCGTGGCCGTCGGGCTCATATTCAGCTGCCTTCCGGTTGGGTGTTGCTGCACGGGCGCGGCTGCGTGACGATACACCACGAGGCATTGCAATACGCCAAGACAGGAAAGCGCACGAGGAAGATTCGGAGGGGTAATTGCGGAAGGGATTCAAGGAGTTGCGGCTGGGCAGGAAATGGGACGCGGTGTAACTCGGCGTTCGTGCACCTGATGCAGAAAAGGGAGATGGGGATTGATAAGGGTTTGTGTTGGAATACATCGGTGCGGATCACGGGATCAGCGTCGGGAGAGATCTAGATGCACGCCCCCCCGCCGTCGACGGCGCCGAAGTATGCCAACGGGGGGTGTGTAGTTGGGCCACGTGGTAATAGGCCACGTGTACGGGCTAAAGCGCCGGCGGCGACCGGCGCTGCCGACGGATATTTTAGGTGTACAATTTTATTGAAATAGCGCCGACCAGAATTGGTCGGCGCACCGGGCGGCAGAGCAGGCTACGACCCCGGGGGACATTGTGCCCTTCCTTCTTCGCCGCGCCACATCCCTCTCTCGCGACTAACGTTCCCCCCCTCGTTCGCCCTACCGCTGCGCGACGCGCGGATACTACGAGCCGCCACCACCCGCAACCATAGCTGTACCCATGTACAGCTCGTCGGCACCGGCAGCTTGCCGTACAGTAGTGACTTCAACAACCGCAAGTCCTCCACACTGTACTGTATTGTGATGCCGTGCCGTGCTCTAGAGTACATTTACAGTAACCCCGAGATCGCCTTGGCCAATTTACCACTAGTGTGACCATTCGCTTCGGTGGCTTTTCTCCCTCGGAACTTTTCGCTCACTCGGCGAATGCGATACCGGTGCCGTTGGGATAGTCTAGGTGCAAAGTCGCGAAACAGGGAAAGGAACGGTTTCCACCCGCGTTGAGGAAGGCGCCCATATCTCTGCCTCTCGCAATGACTATTAGATCGCATCAGTAAGCGTCGTGTCTTGAACGGCGTTCCTCTCAGCTTTGTGCCAATCCTGCTCATTCCAGTTTCACTGTGGTCCACCGAAAGCTTCATCATCTAATATCATCGACTAACGTCTTCGCTTCGAGTTGTCAAGGCGAAGGCTCATCAATTGCGCATCTCACTCCTGCGATGTCTTCAGCCCAAGCGTTTCTAACGCCAATATCTTCTTCGTTCTCCGGTATGCAGTCTAATTTATACCCTATTTCACGAGTTTTTCGTCACAGTTTGCACACACGAATATCATTTGCTCGAACCCGAACTGCGTCTCCCCGTTGGACCTGTTCCCGCGGTCGCCGAAGACTACACGTTGGCGTGCCGAAAGGTATCGACTTGGGTAATCCGCTTGTGCAACTCACTGCTGAGGAATGCCCGTGGGAGGACTATCTCGTACCTCAACTAGCTGGAAACGCCACGGTGAAGGACCCTTCTCGCTTTGCTGCAGGAAACGATTTTGTTGTTCTTGGCGTGGAGAGTTCCTGCGATGACACCGCTGCTGCAGTGATTAATTCTGATGGCACAATTCTGGGAGAATGCAGAGTCTCACAGGATCAGCTCACAGAGGAGTGGGGCGGTGTTGTGCCTCATGTCGCTCGTGATGCCCACGCTGATGCAATTCAACATGTCATTGAATCATCACTCCGGGACGCTTCCATGCTTCCCAGCGACCTCGACGCTATTGGTGTGACGATGGGACCCGGCCTAGAGGTCTGTTTGCGAGTCGGGTATCGTGCCGCAAGAGCACTTGCACTTAAGCATGACACTGAATTTGTGGCAATCAACCATCTCGAAGCTCATGTTCTTGTTAGTCGAGCAACGAAAACTGCCGAGAATATCCAGTTTCCTTTTTTAACGCTACTGGTATCGGGTGGACATTGTCAATTGCTAATGGCATATGATGTGGCGCAGTATGAGGTACTCGGCGGTACCCTGGATGATGCTTTAGGTGAAGCATACGACAAGACAGCGAGGCTTCTTGGTTTGCAAGTTGGAGGTGGTGGTGGACCAGCTCTAGAAAAGCTTGCTCGGAAAGGGAACCCAAAAGCTATTCCATTTCCCGTACCGATGCACAGAAGGCCAGATTGCAATTTTTCGTTTGCAGGTTTAAAGACCTCGGTTAGAGTTGCAATAGACAAACTAGGAGGAGATGAACAGGTTCAAACGGATCAGTCCCTTATGGCTGATATTGCAGCCAGCTTTCAAGAAACTGCTGTCCGTCACCTTGAACAGCGTGTTACCCGAGCGATGCAGCTTTGTGATGACCGTGGGACGGGTGTAAACACCCTTGTAGTTTCCGGTGGTGTGGCCGCCAACGCAGTTATAAGAACAAGACTAGAATCAGTTTGCGCGACGCAAGGCTGGTCTTGTTCAATTCCCCCGATGAATCTTTGCACGGACAACGGTGTGATGGTGGCATGGGCTGCTGTGGAACGCCTGAGAAGGGGCATTGCAGACGATCATACCAACCTCGACGTGCGGGCACGATGGCCTCTTGCGGGCTTAGGCCAACTCTCAGAGCCACTTCCCGAAGAGGCTAGTCGGTGAGACAGATGGCCCAGAGAGCCCAGAGAATCGAATATAAGGATTTTTATCTATAGACTCAGACATGCGGTGGAGTGCAGTTTTGTTCATGTTCTTAGATGAACGGAAAAAAGCCACCTATGTCAGCTTGGTCAGGCAGTTGAAGAGTACTACTTCATCACTTGTGGGGCGCTTTTCGAAGAGCGTGGATGAGCAGGGCTGCGAAGGGCTGCAAGCAAACTGTCCTCAAACACTGTACGCTAGCGTAGTGCGTACAAGGAAAAAGTCCCTTCTGTGCATATCAAAGAGAAAAGACAACACCTATGGTTAAGTTGGCTGGGATAGTGCAGCATTTTATGAGTCTAGGGTATACCGTCAGTTTCGGGTCATCTATGATTCTTGATATGTACAGCTGATGCAGGGCGTTCAAGAACTTCGAAGTTGCATACAAATTAATGAAGACCATGGCTATCAGCACGAAAAACCATGGGCCATGCGCAGTTCATTCATATTTCACAGGATACATCCAGTGACGACTTGATTGCTTTTATCTGTACAGTTGTTCATTTAGAAATGGGAGCCTCGGTAACTTTGAAACGGCCACACAATGAAGAATGGCATCGTTAGTCTCACTAATGGAAGATCGAATATGCCGTTACCCAAGTACCTCCAAAGAGCTATATTTGTTTTCATTTGTCATAGCGATGTGAGGGAATCTCGGCGTTGCCACTGCAATGCATCGTAAGGAGTTTTATTACAGAGATAAAGGGCACGTGGTTCAGGACAATATGGATGAATAGCTCGTAGAGAATGTAGCTGAGCGAGACATGAGTCACAACCATGAACCGCGTGTGTACTGCATGCATATTGCACGGAGTCAGCGATCGGAATATCAGGGCATACTTATCACGACGACGTCGGAGAGGGGGAATGAAAGGAGTGCGGTGTGGGAACTAGAGCCCAATGTGGGACAACACTACTGTACAATTTGGCGATGAAAACTATTGCACATTCTGATCGAGGGTTGTACGTTGACCAAAAAAAGCTGTGTAAGGCCATTGCTGGGATGACAAAGAGGCGTGCGTGTTTCATGGTGCAAGTGATGTTAAGAAGGACAGAGAGGCCTGCAGGGAGAGATGCAATGCTGCCCTAATGGTTGTGAGTAGATCAGTCAGAGCGGTAGAAGGGGAATGATCATAGAGGTGAGCGTGGGAGGAGGTGGAAAGAAGAGGTACTGATTCTGGGCGGAAAAAGGTGTATCACTGTACCCTTGGCACTGTACATACAGTGGTGTTGCTGTGCAGTAACCCTTGGTACTGTACAGTACTGCAGTGGTATTCTATAACTGACGGTCGTCGGAAGGCAGAAAAGAGCGGAGCCATGACGTGTTTCCTTAAGCGGCCAGCCATGGCTCGGAAGCTGCCTGAGTTGAGAGGCAGATGAGAATCTGATTTCGTGAAAAATGGCAGCGATAGAGGGGAGACAATCAAGAAAGCGTTGTCCGTCGGTGTAAACTTGAGGACAATACGTGGATGCGTGTTTTCCGTGCCATACATCTTTTCCACGCCGCAACACCGTACGTGTGTATGCTTGTACGGCTCAATATTGTGTACATACACAGGATGTCCATATGAAGTGAGGAGAGCACTGGCGGTAAGTGGCTCTCGTGGTACTGAACTGTTGAGGGGTAACTTTACTGAGGTTATGGGAATTGGAATTGGTGAGATATTTTGTGGTTCACGCAGTGTGTGCAAGCAACGGCGTATTAAGAAGGGAAACAGCAGAATAAATATCTGCGTAGAATTGTATGTGGCGCATAATCACCACAGGTTTCAGGTACAGTGCTGTCCATTACGCTGTTTTATAAACAAGGTCAGATCAACGAAGCAACAGGTAATTTACAGGCAGCGTCAATAGTGCAAGCTGTTGGCAGCATTGGGGATTGGTAAAGCCTCTGTACCGAAAGGCATTTCACTTTCCTAAGAATGTGCCGAAAATTGCGAGACTGTGGGGTGGGCACATGTACGCCTGGTACTGGTAAGGGTACAGTACTCCACGCGAGCTCGTGAGACCTGAATCTGGCGCGTGTGAACAACATGTCCCAGGAGAACAAGGTAAAGAGAATGGCAGATCAAGCACTGCGCCAATCCAAACGACACGGAAAAGCCAATGGACACTGGAAACAAGGCGGGGATACTCCTCCTTCCCCTTGCTATGATGTATGTGTGAAAGGATGTTCCGGGGCATTTCTACTGCTCTTGTGGCCACAGATTGGCCTGCAGAGTACAGACGTTCGGGGCTACCTTGGACCAATTAAAACAAGTCTTGTTTGTCTACTGCCGATACAGTACTGTAATTGCCGATGCACGTCGATCATTTGGGGCTGAATTCAAGGTTACTGAGAAGGCATCTCGCGTCGTGCATCGGGCAGTTTTACAGTACACTGTAATAAAACACATCTCCATAAATAAGACAACACGGATCATGGCAACTATGCGACGAGAACCCGCCAGACATGTGGAGCAGCAGCGTGGTGCATGTCCTGTCAGACACAGTTTTATCCACGAGTCTTGTACCTGCGTTCCATTAATTGGCCAATCCCGCACAATGACTGAATTCAATCTACTTTTATCAAATAGTCGACACACACTTGTGACATTCCAATGATTCCATCTTACACTGTGCCTTCATCTGTTCCCATGGTAGCCCCAATACGATGCGGGATAGCCCCTCACCGACGCATCGGTTGTCATTGCAGATTCTTTGTTCACGACCGAGTCGTAGCACCTGTTCCACCGCTCAAAGCCTGTGACCCGTGTCGCGAGGTTGTCTTGCACCGCTTCATTTCTCCCGCTTGGTCTGTCGAACTGCTCTATCTAGCACCAATTTTCCTCCTTTGACACCCTTCCTTCCCGGCCTTTCCCCTTACAATTCATCTCTCAGCGTCTTCTACTCTCTTGCATTGTTTCCACGCCGGTCAAGACGTGGCTTCATACTTCCCGCTTCAAGGAAGTTGCACACACCGCTTCGTCCCAAACAATATCGTCCACACGCTAGGCTTTTGACCAACAGTTGGGCTGCCTTGTTCTCTTTGACTACCCACTCCGCCTTGCCGCCACTCACCATGCCCAATCACACTTCTTAGCGTCTGTCTTCACCTGCCACACGCCCCTATCCACATGCCTACGCAATTCTCTACATTTAGCTCCATTCCTCCGACCTTAAAAGACTGCGCGCGGCACATCCACTTCGCCTGTATTGTCTCGACTTCTCATCTTATAATCTTCCCAGAGCTCTCTTTCTTTTAAAGCCCTGACCTCAAACGATATTCTATCTATCTGCAAAAACCGACCTCCGGACCTAGTGCAAAGGAATTCATTTGATCTCTCTCAATCAAGGCTTATACGGCACATCATCTCCCTGCTCATTCCCGGCCCTTTCCGTGCTCGCGATCCTCTCCTTTATGCTACACTACCAACCTCGCTACTCTTCCGCACCTCTGCTCTTCACATCAAGTTGCTATCAACCTCTCCGCTTCCGCTCAAACTGCTAAGCCTCGTATGTCTTCGCTCATGACAACAACGCGTCATATCGCTCCTGGGGCACCTGTACCGGTGCCGCTCGCACCTGCAGCTCCCGGTCCCGTTCAAGCTGCGGTACCTACGAAACCACACGAGGAGGCCCCGCCGGTTATTGGCGCCAACGACATCATATTCGTCAATGGCCAGGCGTTCAACGGAAGAGGGTACCCAGTATGCGGTGTTGCAAACCAACGAGGTCGATTATGTGGTCGAATCGGAAGCTGTCCGTTTCACTCCAAGAAAAACTCGTCCGCAAAAAGGCCTCGCTCTGGTGTTTCTACGACAGATGCTTCAACGTCTTCTAACTCTACGTCCGGAAAGGCAATGACGGGTACAGAGAACGAAACCGGCAATGGACCTCTGCATACTATCGTGAAGCCTGGTGGACATACTCGCTCTGCGCACCCTGCTATTCGCCAGATGGCAATCCCACCTCGCCGTTCTCGTTTTAAGCGTTCGTGGACAACAGATGAACATAGACGTTTCCTCCAGGCAATGCGGCGCCATGGCAAAGGGAAATGGAAGGAAATTGCTGTAGAGGTTAAGACTCGAAACGCCAATCAATGCCAATCACATGCCCAGAAATATTTTCTGCGACAAGCCAAAAGCGACTCAGAGCGAAAGAAGAAGTCCATTCATGATGTTACTGAAGCAGACATGTCTCAAGAAACTGCTGCCCATGGTGCGACTTCGCTTGTTTGGCCTCCTATGGGCCTTCAAGCCCTTCCGCAAGGAGTGCCAACTTCTGCCACGTCCACCCATCCCGCGGCTGTTTCTCCAGGCGGAGTATCCGTGACTCCGATAGCATCTCGGCCTGCAACGTCTGGAGTTCCGTTGGCCCCCCGATTACCTGCCGAGAAGGTTGAGAACGTGTCCGTGGTTGGGAGGAATGCATCTGCGGCGGGTAATCTGCATCCTCATATAGCGACAGGTGGCAATGGTTTCGGGGTAGGGATGTCTGAGAAATCCACCCACGTTGCAACCTGGGGAGGACCAGCAGTATCCCGGGACGCGAAGTCGAGCGATCCTATGTCGACAATGGTATCAGCGCAAGCAACGCATGGAGCCGCAAATTCTCTAATTTCTCGAAACAGTAGTGGCAGCCCAACAATACCTGTCGTATTCCCAATGACGAGTCTCGGTTTGTCGTACGCACCAATGGTTTCTTCCTTCATGAACACGTCCATGGCCAACCCAGGGAACGCTGCTGTCGTTGCCCCACCTCCACCTTCGAAGACTAGAGTCACGGTTCATGTTAATGGGCGACTTAAAGGTGGAATGGCCCTGATGTTGCCCGAGAGCTTCAGTGAATTTTTCGAGCACTCTCGTTCGAAACTTCAGTTTGAAGGAACATTCGCAAGGGTGTTCACCCGCAGTGGCGGAGAAATCACAAGCACAGATGAAATGTGCCAGGACGATATGTTGTGGTTGTCTACAGGGGAAGATTTCTTAACGCCAAGATAGGAATGATATTCAAAAGCCCCTTGCTAGTCAATTGCCACATTATTGAAGAGATAAATACTGTAGAGATATTGTACAAAACTGTACAGAGAACAAAACCTTAGCTCAGTGAAATCTGAAGGCTTTCATACTGGTCCTTGGCTGGAAGAAGCTTCAGAGAAGTGTTCCCTCCAGTTCCAGCGTGATTTCGCGGCGAATGTAAACAAGCAAACACCAGATGATTTACTTGCAATCGATCTGGAGAAATTTTCCTGTGTTTTATCTTTCAAAACGTCGCTTGACAATATGTGGATTCTTCTTCTTTTTCGACCTGGTTCTATAACCCTTAGTGGGTTTACCCCATTTAGAAACAGATGGTCTTCCTCCGGAAGTTTTACCTTCCCCACCACCATGGGGATGATCGATTGGGTTCATGGCGACACCCCTCACTGTTGGCCTAATGCCCTTCCACCTCATTCGCCCGGCTTTCCCAAAGCTTTGATTCTTGTGCTCCGGGTTTGACACTTCGCCTATCGAAACCATACACTGCAACCTTACAAGTCTTTGTTCCTTGCTCTGAAGCCGTAGCAAAGCAAGCCCGCGACCTTCGTCGCGCTCAAGAACCTGTGCACTGGTACCTGCGGATCGGCACATCTGGGCACCATATCCAGGTCTCAGTTCAATATTGTGGACCTTAGTGCCCACTGGAACAAAGCGGAGGGTCATTGCATTGCCAGTCTTGACGTCGACCCTCGTCGATCGACTGGCGATGACCTCTTGCCCAATCTGCAGCCCTGCTGGGCAGATAATGTAGGCATAGCGGTCAGGCCTGACTTTCTTTGGAACGGCCTTGCACTTTGTCTTGTGTCTTACCAGTGCGATAAGCGCGGATCTGTTTGGATCGTATTCGATTCTCTCCACGATGCCAGGGATTGACTCCCAGGCTGTGCGTTTGAAATCGATTATTCTGTACATTCGCTTGTTTCCGCCACCCTTATGGCGAACCGTTATGCGGCCGGTCGTTCTGGAGCGACCGGCGCGGCGTGGTAACCCGACTGAGAGACGAGGATGAGGGCGACCTTTGTAGAGACCAGACCTGTCGGTCAAAGCGGTATGGCGATTCGATGGAGTCGTTGGTTTTCGCTGAATGACGCGAGGGCGGGTGATGTCATGCGTGATAGTGCGGACGGAAAACGCAAATGGAGAGGCAGAAATTGATCGTGGTCGTGTATGAGCATTTCGAGAAACCCAAGATGTCAAGCGTGATAACACTGACATTAGGGCTGTAGTTAATGCGGAAGCAGTACAAGGGTTTGTTAGACTTCAGCACATGTATGGATTCAGGCGATCACAGCGACCGCGGTGGTGCACTCTTCATGAAGCAATGGATGTCAATCGAGATCGAAAGGATGCCGAAATCAGCGATGCGTACGTGCGGGATAGCCCAACTCCCTGACGCCTTTCCCTCAGTGATCTCACGAAATTCACTCGGTGAAGAGAATGAGTGCTCTCAACGCTGAGGGTGCGAGGGCAGGGTGCGAGTGTCGCAGCTCTATCCACAATTAAGCGCTTTACTGGACCTATCCCATGATCCGTGTTGTGCAAATATGGTGGCCGGAATTTCGGCTCTCGATCCTCACCGCCAAAAGTTTTAATTTTTTTCAATTCACCTTCCCGAGGGCTTCGCAAAAATGTAGGTTTCGATAGTTACACTACAGTACCAAGGGTACTGTACGTCCCTCACGGGACCTGTCTTTATGCGGTACCTACAGCCTGAACGTTTTTCTCCGACTTCTGGGGCGAGATTCGGAGCGGCAATGAGTAGTACACTCTCGAGGCAAGCGTTCAGTAAGGATTTGAGGGGTGAAGAGGAAGTTGTGGAATCTCTGTTATCGTTTTCCAGTACATAACTAAAATCACCAAATTGCCCCTTTTTGCCATTTGAGCCCTTTTGGCACGTATCGGAAAATGTCGAATGGCTTCCAACAGGTTGTTTTTGCCAGCGTCTTTTCGTCGTGGATGGCACATGGACACCCGACTGGCTGTAGCGGACACTTTTTGGCTGCTCGGGATAGTGCCATTCAAAACTTGTGGGGCTCTGCCAAAAAAATTCCCAAATTGCCCCGGCCAGGAAGGGTACCCCTGTACTACAGGGGTACAGCACCCTTCCGCAGGTGGCCGACCTGTGGGCTAAGGTGCCAATAGCGGCCGGCGCCAGCGACGGCTTTACGCCATTTTTCGAGTTTTGACCTCGGGGCTTTGTTTACAAAGCGGGCTTGTTTAGCCTGTCCATCGGACTGCGCAGTCTGAAGAATTCTTAATGCTTTCAGTTGCTGGTACCCTTCGTAGGGTAATCGTAGAGGTTTTCGCGGTAGCGACCGAAGCGACCAGCAATGAGTCATAACACGATGCAAGTACAGTATTTCTATTTTTCGACACTAACACAAGCACAATACGGCACAGTACCAGAGCTGGTACAGCACACACATTGACATCAATGTGTGTGCTACAGTATGTGCAATTCCTGAGTTATATATTCATCTCGATGATAGCAATAATGCTCTTAAGTGGTACAACTTTCTCCGTTATAAGCGCATTGTTGAGTGTTGGGATTACTGTACCATACATACATACAGTAAAGGTGTCATAGGCGTCATACCGGCAACATGTCTCGCTTCTGTGTTCAGTCCTGCCCAAACAGTGGGCAAATATTTATGACATGCTTCTATCGCTGGAACAAATGTACCTATCGGATGTAGCCCGAATCGGGCCTGTGTAGCGCAAAACATGGAGGCGACCGCCGTTTCATCGCCCCGCCAAACAAAGGAGGTGGGATACTTTCCTCAAACCTCACCACATCACACGGTGACTTGCTTGCGATCTCGGTCACCGGTGATGGGAACTGCGCATCGCCAATGCAGAAATCCCCCCATGACCCGCATTTTTTCATCATCTCACTCTCTTCCCTCAGTTTTGCCAACGCAAGTTTTGCCTCCCTATCCCTTTCCTCTTGTTGACAAACCTGCCCCACTATCGAGTAGCCTTCATGGATCTTGAAAGGCGCATCGAATCGAAAAACCATTTGCTCCTTGTCGTCTTCCATCTCCACATTTATATCGGTTCCTGGTTTGGTACTAATCATCACAAAAGGAAGGTCTACTCGGTTTGGGTCCGGCCGAACGTATTCCATGTCGTCACTGACAAGAACGTCAAAGCCCGTCGTAACCCCTGTCGAATCTCGTGATGCATTGCGCGTCACAATTTTTTCTAGATATGCCTCCTGGCTGCTCAACTCAGATATCCTGGCTCGCTTCTCAGCAATGCGTTTGCGCATTCGCTCATTCTCAAGCTTGCAACGTTCGACTGGACCGAGATTGCAAGTATGCACAGTGATCCCAGAGTTATCATCGGTAACATTGCCCTGTTGCCTTGCGCTGACACCACCGGAGCTGCCTGCTGACTGACATTCGCAGGTACCCCTTCCGGTCGCATCTGCCTCCACGTTAGGGATGCGTAGGCCGACGTGCCTCATAAAACCAGCAATGCCTTTCCACTCCACGTCTTTGCCAGATCGGGCGACGAAGCCCATAGAAGCGAGCACGTTGAGAGCGTCGTAGACTCGGCGCCTGATGTTCTTGTCGACCTCTGCAGCTGAGAAGGGTTGACCGTCGTTGCGGAGTCTGTCGAAAGCGTCACGTACAAGTTCGTCGGCTACGGCAGTGTAGGAGGAGGAGGAATGATACTGCTTGAGTTTCGCAACAACAGACATGGTGAACGTTTTGAGTCCGTTGAGCGAGGTCTTCTGAGAGGATTGTGAGGCATTGGAAGTGCGAGAGCGGGTTTTGCGACGAACTCGCGGGGTAGAAAGAGGGACGGAAGTCGACGGGGACGGCTGAGGGAGCAATGGGGCTGTGGTGCGACGTCGTTTTGGGACTGGAGGCGGGGTTGATAAGGAAGAGAAGCTGAGCGGCAGAGGGGAGGATTGGGGTTGTTGGGGTAACTGAGTCAACGATGAGAACAAGAGTGGAATTTGGGGCGGTGCAGCAGATTGCGGTGCGAGAGGGGAGGATGTAGATGAGGTTGGGAAAGGGACGGAATGGTGGAGAATGGGGTTTGGAGGGAGGTCGTGCGAGGTTGGGAGAGTGTTGTCGAAAAGGGGTGGGGAGTAAACGGGATGAGGGTGCGGGTGGGGTTGAGGTTGGGAGTGCGGAAAAGCGGTAGCGTCCATGTCGAGGTGTTGAGGCTAGAAGCGGTGAAAGTGACCGATGAAGCGAGACGTGGGTGATACAAGTTTGGGGAGTGATAAACGTAGCGAGGGTGCCGGTAAATGGAAGAGACGGACGAGGCGGGAGCGATGAAGCGTGGGGGGATGAGGGGTGTCGCAGTGGGGATCATGAAGAAGGAAAAAAAGTGGGCGGGTCTGCGAAGCGGGCGGGGTATGTATGGGGGATGAGAGGATGTGACGGTTCTAGCTGGAATTAAGAATCAAGGAAATGGGTATGATGACAATGAGGATGACGAAGAAGCGGGAAGATGAGCGGGAGGGATG
>NW_005179399.1:23295-45892 GCF_000350225.1 Chondrus crispus | reverse complement strand
TTTGTGTCGACATGGGAGGATAGTTGTGGGATGGGAAGCAGATTATGTTTGATGTGGGGTGTCACAATGGCTCGGCGGAGTGGGATGGAGGCCGGGTGGGCCAGGTTGGTGCGTGGAAGCAGGGTCACGGGTCCCTGATGAGATATGGGTGGGGGGGAGCCGTTGGCGGTTAGGGTGGAGCCATAGGAAGGGGGCATGTGGGAGGGTGCAGTACGGAGGTGTGTGGGGAACGCAGCAGAGTCAAGTACGTACGATGTGGGGGGTGACTGCGGGATGGGGTCGGGATCGGTATTCCACTTGTTGGGGTGGTATTGGTGCTGTGGGGACGTGGGGCGAGTCGGGGCCTGTTGCCAGTTGGCGTGTGTGGGGCGGATCGGGGGTTGTGGCCATTTGGCGTAGTTGGATGGGCGTGGACGGTTGAGGGCTTGTTGTTGAAGTGCACTGTGATGAACATCTTCTCGCATTTTTGAAATGCATTCGTCCGTGTCATGTGATGGGGTGCCGTGGTAGGAGCACCATTTGCCGTGCCAGTGGTTGGGGCGGCGGGCGTTGCGGTTGCCGCGGGGAGGGTTGTACTGGCGCTGCGGGCGGGGTTGAGGTGGGTGTGCTTGGTGGGCAAGTTGGGGTGTTTGCCTTGACAGATAGTTTTCTGCGTGGAGAAGGTGTGCTTCTATCTGTTCGATGGGGAGAAGGCTGGATTGGGCATGGAGGGTGAGAGCGATCGGGTTGTAATCCGGGTGGTCACGTAAGCCGTCCAGGAGAAACTGTGCAGCGGTGCCTTTGTCCTGTATGCCAGGATAGTTGACGGCACGCATCCGGGTCCGTATGTTCTTGTGGAGTGTAAGGTATTCGAGCATAGGGGTGCCGGGGTGCAGGGTTGTCTCGCGAGCGAGGGCTGTCAGCAGGTAGGGAGCATTGCTGGGGTTTGTGGCGGTAATCTCATGGAGTCTGTTGCATAAATCGTGAGGAGAGAGAAGAAGGTCGTCGTCAGAGAGGAGGGATCGAACTTCTTCGGACAGACTGTGGAAGATAAGGGCAAGGGCAAAGCGTTTCTGGCGTGTGTGAGATCGGATGTCTTCTGTGTCAGTGGGGAGGGGAGGGTTGTTGTTCAGGTGGCCGTCGCAATTGTTGATGGAGGCTACGAGGATCAGGTTGTGGTGCCAATAGTTGAAATTGGTGAGTGTCAGTTGAGTGACAGAAATGCGGGGACCGTCAGGTGTGGGCGGGGATGCCATGGTGGGTGGATGATTGGTGGTAGTTGGGGATTTGGAGGGGGGGTAGTAGGTCAGGGATAGTGGGGGAGTCTCAGGAGAAGAAATGGTTGGTGTGGGGGATGTGCGGATCGGCCGTGGGCCGGTTTTGGCGGTTGTGTGATGTGATGATCGGCCGTGGGCCGGTTGGGGTGCTTGTGTGAGGTGATGATCGGCCGTGGGCCAGTTGGATGAGGGTTGATGGAAAGGGGATGAGGGGGGTGGGCAGTGGAAGCGAGAAAGGAAAAGGGCCTATAACCTGTAGGAGAGACTCAAGACCTTGGGTCGTCTTTACTGGGGACATGAGCGACGACGGTGTTAAGTACTGTGGGAGTGCTATGTACACGTGTAAGATACGACGTCCTTCAAGTCATGCGGACCACCTCCCACTGTGGTCTCCAACGCCGCCAGGCTTCCTCCCACCTCCGGTCTCCAACGCCGCCAGGTTTCCTCCCCCCTCCAAGCCCTTTTCTTTCCACCCCACCATCCCCCGTTTCTCCCCCGAACGCTGATACTCCATTCGTCTTCCTCTTTGCCACGCTCGTTGTCCGTCCTCTTCTTCTTTCCGAATCCCCTACACCACCCGCCATCCGCCACCGCCACTCCTAGACCATATTTCGTTATGGGAAGAGGGCAAGTTCTGAGAAAAAGTATTAGTGCGGGAACGGCGCGAAAAGTAAGGAACAACTACAGCACAGCTTTTTTAGCAGCTATTGCAGCTTTGGTACTGGAAGACGACACGCTGAACGCTGTGGCAGCTAGGTTGCACTTGGATCGAGTTGCGAGTTCGCCACTACGCGGTCATCGCCGGGTTAACATTGTGCAAAACAGAACCAACATTTCTTTCGAAGAAAGTAATGCCATCTACTTTGATAAAGAATTCGATGGCCAGTGCAGTTGCAGTGGTGAAAGTTTGCACATCTTGCCATGACCTTGCCACTCCCGCTTCATATGCTGTCGTGGAGTTGCTTCTTGAGAAACTACTCCGGATTGGACGTGAAAAGCGTTGTACGTTTTCTTGTTTTTGCTCTGCTCACGACGCTTCCTGTGGCCATTCAGAGAGTTCCACTTGCCCCTTCTTCTTCTTGTTCATTGTTGTGCAACCAGAATAATAACCAGTAGCTCACCTGCACTTGTTGAGACTCTTAGCTACTTACAGTCAGGAGATAAAGTTAATGTCAAAGATTAACATCGAACTGTCCAATGAATAAGGTAGAAGTTAAGAGTGGTGTGATAGGGAGATTCGGGAAAGAATCATCCCGGACTTAGGAATGGGCCTCAGTCATTGCCCATCTGGTTGTCACCTTTCTCGTTCCAAGATCTGCACGTCGCACAATCGCCTCCCCGGCACTCATCCCCTTCTCCACTTCCATCTGTTCTCTGTCCCCAACACCTTGCACCACTTTGAATCCCCTCCACTTGCGTCCTCGCATTACTTCTTGCGCCTCCTTCATGCAATTTCCTTCCGCCCTGGCCCTTTTTCGCTGCTCTCTGTGTGCCCTACATCCCTCCCAGCCTCCTCTCTAAGTTGCATGTCCTTCGGTGCCGCCTCCTGCAGCGCTTGTCTGCGTTGGAGCACCCACCCTCCCCTCTGCATTTTTCTGCGCTGCCCGCCATCTAGGTCACCCCCCACGGCCCCTGCGCAACACCACCTATTCTCCCTCCGGGACCAGATCCGCTTCCTTCTGCACGCATTCACCCAACTGTTGCACTAAATCCTCGCCGCTGTGGTCCTTCATCAAGCGCGCCGCCCTCGACGGTACCATCGCCGCACGCGCCATCCCTGCTATCATGCGCACAATCCGGCCTCGTGGGACCCGCTAGTCGTTGCAGAACTCTCCCACTGCTTCGCCCCTCTTTCTCCTCCCATCTCGCCGGCGCCGCCGTGATCGCCGTTTCTGAATACTTTCAATTTCCCATGCAGACGGGGATTTGTTGAAACATCGATCAAAGGGGATATGTGGGATGGAGTGGCCTGATTGTTACTAGATTTGGGACCCGTGAGTACCTGTTATCCTTTCACCTACATGATTTACCAGTTGCAGACATGTGATCGCCCTGTTACAACGTGTTCTGAGCCAGATAGTGCTTGATTGTCAAATATGAACCAGAACGATTACAACCATATCTAAACTGCCCACCAACATTGCTGTCAGGATATTGCACATATGACGACCATCTTCAATTATCTGATCCATTCTGACAACATCCTCGATTTACAACACGGTAATTGCGACGATGGTGTGATTGAATATGAGTGAGATGACTACCTTGTTGAAATTGGCTTCTGTGTTTCCAACACCTTGGGATATATTTCAACAATTACAACGGTACCGAGATAATGGCTCCATCATTTCGTCCAAAACCAATTACAGGGTACAGTATTCGATTTAGAAAAGTAATTACAACTGTCAGGAGATGTTGCAGGATTATGACATTCGTACCGAGATCACGTAGCCCTATTTCAACCATAATGGACTTCGCCCTTCATTTATCAGGTAGTTGCAGTTATCGGGGCTTGCAGTTATCACGAGGGCACTACTGTATGTAAAAAATGACTATCTTCTCAGTAGGTAATTGCCTTTTTTGGCTGTCCCAAGGTATTTCCTTAAATGGTCTCGTATTGAGGATGCAGTTCGTCATTTACACCGTGCAAAACTTGTGTTACTGACTGCACACGCTGAGCAGAGTCGTTCCAGACTGCAAGAGGCGCCAGACTCTTGTAGATGAGTATTTTGTGTGACCCCATTCATTAGTGCAAGATGCGAGTATTGCATGTGGTTGGAAGCTTGCATGGGGGTGCAGTACTCGATGATGTTGACTGCAATTCAAAACGTGTCAACTTGCGTCTGTAAGGAAATCGCGCCGTCAGGTTCTGGAATAATTCTGGCGGTGATAACACAACAGTCAATAACAAAACTTTATGATTCCATGAACACCGATACCCCCGATCCTCTCAGGACTAGGGGACGGCGGTGACTTTATTGTCCAAGTGGGTGGTGTGTTGTAATGCTGTGCCTTGTTCTACTACGTACATTGCTTGTTTCTGGGTGGAACCACAAACTTAAAAGGAACTTGTCCCGATACGAAAACTTATATCCTTTAAATCTCAATTCCATCTTTTTTTGTTGAAAGTCCAAAGGACACTCTTATCCTCCTCTGCAACTTCATTATGGTATGGCAAAGGAGCATTAGTGTTTTTGAAAGAATATATCGATATCAAATGGTTCATTGTTGCTCAAAAAAGCTTCTTCGCTCTGTTGACATCAGAAGCACGGAGGTGTCTCCAGAGACCTATTGCGCGGCATAAAGGCGCACATGGCCGGGGTGGATGACCGGCACAGGTGTGGAGCCGGTACTATCGAACCGGCCCTCAGGGCCGGTCTTAACAGAGCACGTTCTTGCCCACCACCACCTTTATTATATCAATTTTCTGACCTGGCGATACTCCATTGGCCTCTCACTATATTAAGTTCATAACCCTGGCTTACAGTTCAACATGTTCAAATTGGAACTGTTTCTGACATCTCCGAGGACAGAACCTCGTCATTGACATCTGTAAAAGACACGTGTATACTTCTCAGAGCAATACAGTACACTGTATTGCTCTGAGAAGTATACACGTACAAACTTCGAAGAAGTCCGAAGCTGGATCCAAAACTAGCTTACACAAAAGGCGCCAGTTTCAAGAGAGTACCTCTTTCCGCTTTGGTCCACGACACCAAACCTCGATCAGCTCTTCCCCTCACTAACTTTACTCACAATTTCGTCTTCCCCCGCAAACCTTCTCCTCTCCGTCGGGCATCCAGTGAATACCTCAGGATCTGTGTCATCCGACAGTCGATCCGCCTTCTGAAAAAACGCCGAGTTGATCCATCGTGCAGCGCAAACAGCTGCGTGATTAGTCCACCACCCCAATTTCTGGTGCAGAAGTAATTAGCTCGCCAAGATCTGTCAATGACGCTCTACAGGATGTTACCATCCAGCACATCTACAACTACTTTTTCGAAATAACAAAAGGTGATTTAAGAAGTATCGGGTGAGTTTGGAAACAGCGGACGACAGGATCGAAGCTCACACAGGTTTATCGAATGTTTAGATTTGTCAAAGAACGCGTCTCTCTCGGACAAGATCCTGTACAGATCATCAAAGAGGATAAGTTTTGTAAGGACATATTTGACTACCCTCAGAAAAAAAGCGAAAAAACGAACCGTATATTCAAGCCCCGCACACTGATGATATCGAATTTGAGCTGGAAAAGCATGGAGATCCAGTCGGAGAGCAACATTCACGTCGTACGGCAGCAGATCCATTTGGCAGACAGAACCGAAAAGCACCCCAAAGCGCCAGACAAGGCGCCAAAGCGCAACTGCTCGATCCAGACACCCCTGACTTCTCACTGTCTGAATTTGCCCGACTGATTGTAATTTTAAAGGAGGACGAAAAGGCGAGAAATGCCTTCATGAACTTGCACCAGGAATTGACACGCACACAGCAAGACGCAGGTATAGGACGGGATGATTTTTGGGATACTATTGCTAACCGGTTTAATGATTTTTCGTTGTCTCTGCACTTTCCCTTTGATGGCACATTAGGACAAGACACTGACCCGTCGCTTCCACCTCTCGCAGTACGAAGTGGAGGGGTCCTAAAGTCTCAATTCAGCAACGCGCGATCAAAGTTTACAACATATATAAGCCGTTGGAACATTTCCGGAAATAATGATCCAAACACGTTTGTGAATTTTATGCCAAGAGTCAATGGCAGACTGCACATGTTTGCGAAGCGGCTGTGACTTATTTTTACTGTTGCACAAGTCGGGCGACCCGATGAGGACACGTCTTTTTTGGAATGCACTACAAAACTAGTCAAAGGGAAAATTGGCTATGATGAGGGCATATCTGGTGAGGCAACGGAGCATCTACGTGCGAAAAGGCGTAGCAGTAGGTCCAGTCGGTCATGTGCAACCGAGAACAACAGTATTCAAGGGCATTTATCTTTGCTTGTTGATGTAGTGCAGCAAATGGCGAATAGCAGCGAAGTGAACATCGCTGGAAATGAGAAGTCAACCGTGCATGCAGATCTATTACAGGAGCAGAACTCGGACAAATTGTTTGAGTTGACATTTAAATCAGCAGAGAGGGCGGAAGCGGCTAAGAAAATGTCAGATCTCGCAAACGATAATGGAATATTGAGGGCAGCACAACTCCACTATCAGCGACTCATGCAGAAATACATGCCCCATAAAAAAGTTTCTGGTGATCTACAAGAGGCAGACGATTGCTAACCTGAAGTAAGTTGAAACTCAATCCGGTATACCTGACCTCCTCTTCTGTTTCCTTGTCTGTGCGTTCTCGTTTATGCGAGTAGCGCAAAAAATCCCCAGGTTCCATGACTTTTGCCGTGGCGCTCATAGAAGCGCCGGGTGGTGGTGGGACACGGCAATAAACCGAATTAATTACCTGGACTGGTATAAGAAATATATGTTTTCGAAGACGTCTCCAGTATTCTTCCCATCCCACCTTCATTCCTTTCTTCTTCCCTCCTGACTGAGTGTAGGGGTAGGCAGGCTGTACGGGGTGAGAGGCGTGAGGCCGGCGCGGCGGAAGACGAGCAGGCCGAGGGCGGAGGCGGGCAGAGTGGCGGGCACAAAGGCGGCAGAGCAAGCCAGGTTCTTGTCGGCGCAGGCCACATGACGGCGCCTGAGCAGCGGGCGGCGAAGTCTGCGGCGGGGTCCGCTAAGGCTTGGTTGAGCAACGGGGCGAGGGCGAGTGGGGTCTGGGAGAGGAGAAGCGTGGAGTCGAGCAGGACGGCGCAGTAGAAGAGTGCGCCGGCGAGGGCGTCGCGCCGGTTGGGGCTGCGCGACAGGGAGGCGACGAACACGGCGGAAGCGCAGACAGCGAGAAGGCCTCCAGCAAAGGCGGCAGGGTGGCGAGAAGCGGTGGGGCGACGGCGAGGTGGCAAGCAGTGGCGGGGCTACATCGAGGTAGCGCGCCGAGGGGGCTGTCGAGTAGAGCGGACAAGACGACAGGAAGACCAGGGGCGGCCGTGAGGTGGACGAGCTTGGCGTTGAGGAGCGGAGGGAGCAAGGGCCGCGAGAGCAGTTAGAGGTAGATTGGCACTGCCAGTGTGAGGAGGCCGGCGAGGGCGAACGGAGCAGTAGCTGCGTTGCACTCGCATGAATTCTCGATGGTCGTGTTTCTTCGACCCGCTCACCCGCGCCCTCACCACGTCTGACACACAAATCGCGGGCTACCAGTCTCTTAGACATTGCATGTGCCCCTTTCACAGGCGCGTTGCTGCTCGCTCCCGTAGTTGCTAAAGCAATTTGCGCCGCGTCCTGTCGTTGGTGCACCAATGCTGCCTTCTTAGCGTGTAATCCCGGCGCGATACCGCTTTCCCGTCCACAACGTCTTGCAGAGGCGGTGTGTGAGCAAAGATAATCTGCCCGTTCACATAATCTTTTAGCATTACACGCGTCGATCGGCTCTGATCGGGCTTGTTATGGTCGCTCATGAACCTGCGCGCTCGTGCTTGAGTAGAGGGTTTACGCAAAAAATGATTTCGTTAGTGTCGCAACAGGGCATCCGTGTCGGTGTAAACCCCGGGGTTTAGGTTTCCGGTATTGGTTGACGGCAGTTAAGCAATACCGGAAACCTAATACCATATACGCCTTCAAAGATGGATGCTGGGATTCGGGCTGCAATATGCAATACAGGAAACAGGTATTCGCCACGCATCTGATCAATAAAAAGCACGCCGCACAGATCAGCTCTGACTTTGAAGACGAGAAATTGGGAAACACAAGCCCAGGACAATCGCATTATAGCACTTTCTTCGTCAAGACAAAGCGTTTAGAAATGTTTTGTTTGACCCAGAGTAGAGGAAACTGCCACTCGCTTGGCCTGATTTGAACTAGCGTCGGCGCCTTCCGTATGCTCGGTACTAGCAGATGATTGCATGTCACCATCGTGCTGTGCATAGCCCTGTGAATCCTCTTTCGCTTCGCTGCTGGCGATAAATTCAACAAGAACGTTGATCGTGGAGGCTTTTACAACGTTTGGGTAGCCACACATCCCCACGACGGGCCTTTGATTCGGTTGTGTGATTGGGGCCTTGTGCTCAAAACTCTGCAACTTTTCAATGGAGTCGTGAACACCAACGACTCGAGAATCGCTTACAGGTTCATTTACGCTAGCTTTGAATGCGGAAAAGAAGATAACATTCATGCCCTGAGCCTTGAAGTAGGCTTCCCAGCGATCGATCGGTTTGAGAAAAGATAAGACTTGTTAAGGACGAGCAGATGTGAACGGCCCATCTCGGTAGTTACATACCGGCACATATCCTCGCAGTAATACAAAAGCGGGTTTCTCGCATCCACAATCTGTACAACCATGTCTGAGCACTCGACAACACGCCAACCTGTCTCACTACAACTATAACTTCAATATTCTTTTCAAATAGAGTCATCACGGGGCCAGAGACGGATGAAGAGAGCCTGTTTTCTTCCTCAAGCGTGGCGATTTTTCTCCTCCACCTCAAAAACATGTCCATCTCTTTTGCCAACTGAGCTGACGTCGTAGTTGAGTCCTAAGGAGGCTTAAGTCGTATTCTTAATACTGTTTTGTTGAGGAGATTCCGTTTCTGCGGATTGTGACTCGCCGATGCCGTGTTTTGGTGAAGCGGAGTCATCACAACAGTCTGAGGTGCAAGGGGTTGTGGATATCGCTCTGCAGTAAAATCTTCATTGGCCATGGTCGCGTTGAGCATGAAATCCTCCAACTCAGTGGCATCGAGCACAGTAGAGCACACGAGACAGCAGGAAGACTGGGGGTGGCCGTGAGATGGACGATCTTGGCATTGAGGAGCGGCCGGAGCGGGGGTCACGAGAGGAGGAAGAATTTGATCGGCAGCGTTAGGGCGTGGAGGTGCGGGAGTGGGAGGTCTGGGAGGGCGGCGGTGGCGGCGAACGCGGCGGGAGGGGAGGACGGCGGGGAAAACGCGGCCAGCAGAAGCAGCAGGGTGGCAAGAAGTGTCGGAGCGACGGCGAGAAAGCGCCAGTCGGGTGCCGCCGAGTAGCAAACTGTTCAGAAACAACTTCAGAAATGTTGCACTATCGCACTGGAAGGAACGGGACGCATTAGTCCACGGGTCTTAACAACTTCCACCATCCTTTCTCTCTTCCATGACACAGAGGAAGAACGATATTCCGCTCCATTATCTTGTTCTTTTAAAATATTACGCATATCTTCCTTTGCTTGAGCGTACCAATCCTCACTCTGGACTGCAACACGATCGAATGTTTCAATACTTCGAATTGGTTTTGGAATCTCCTCCTCATCTATGACAAAATTATGGAGCTTCCTCGCATTAAGAACAATATGGATATTAGTCTCGACAATGAAGCAAAAATCTTGGAGAATTCTCCACTTTGCCATCAGCATTCCAAATGCTTGTTCTACATGCATTCGCAAGGAAGAATGCCAAAAATTAAATGAGTCCTGCCAATCTGTTGCCTGTGATGCTGGATATGGCGTTATTAAAGACTCTGTGCAGATATATGCTTCATCTCCAGCAATCCAAAACGCGTAGTGTAGTAGACCAGCCATCAAATATTCTCCCAAACTTGAAACCGCGTGCGTTAAGGAGTCGTGCGTGCTTCCTACGCATTTTGCCGAAAAACACAAAACCGATAGTTTGAATCAACAATTGCTTGCACTGGGATAGCGTAGTAATGTTTCCTGCACCAATATGCCGCCAGATTCAGATCAGTTTCGGGCTTTCTTACCTTGATGGAAATTCTATGTAGGGCTCCCACGCAGCTGGAAAGGGGGCTTTCAGGCCTTCGAGAAACTGTCAGGGCCTCTGCAGATTGGCTTAATGCCGTGTTATCCTTCGAAAGTCCTAGTAAACATAAAACCGACATAATAGCGTGACAAGTGTCCTTAAAGACCTGGTAAAGGGTGCTCTTGGGTGTGTTCTATACAGATATTATATCCACGTAACTAGCTCCGCCCAACAGCCTCAAAGTTACCGCAAGAAGTATTGCGGGACTGACAATTTTCCTTCCTGCCCTTTTAGCCATTTCTCAATGTCTTTGCAGATGCGGCTTTAACATCTTGAGCAGCTTGTAGAATGAGTCTCTCGACATTTGGAAACAACGGCGAAAAAATGTCTCATCATAATACTTGGTCACCTCTTCAAACGATTTTCTTTCTCCAAATGTTGGAGAATTAGCAACTCTATGGTACTTAGTTTTGCAAGAGTGACAGGACAATTTTGCGTCAGTGTAGCAATGATTGATACGACACTTGCAACCAAAACTATTTTCTTCTTCTGCAGCTTCGCGCGAACTAGAAAGTGAGATGAAATAGTTAAGTGATGGGAAACGTGTGACCTAGAGGAAGAGAAGGCCAAAACAGAATGCCGCACAACATTATTATCGCACAAGATAGAATGGATTGCAATGGGCATGATTGCATCGTCTGTTCAACGACCGTAGACCTTCTTTTGATCTCGAATAGATCACGGCCGTCCGCTCTGATCCGAATTCAACATAGCACTGCTCGGTAGATTGTTACTAACACTGTACAGAGACCTCTTGTAAGAACCAAATGTTTCCTACAGCACGGAAAAATCCTTTCCCAGAAAAGTACGTCACATCCTGCACCGACCGCTTAGATATCCCTCGAAGCAAATGGTTGTGATGGCGTGCAGAAGCTGAAAGAGAAGAATGATTGCACTACCCCATCATGGAAGACCGAGAGCGGGTTTAGGTATGAGGGAATGCGAGGAGTGGGTGAGGATAGGGGGGATAGTTGCTGAAATATCGAGGGGAGACTTGACCTTGTGTTGAACCACAGGGAAGGAAGAGGTTTTCTTGGTACTGTACTTTCAAGGTTTTGTTACGAGATAGACCTGGGATGGGTATCGTCCTGGCCATGAGGATCCGGATCTGGATGGGCGAGCTGTGACTTCTACTACTTACAGTAGAGAGGGCACAGTGTCAAATACATTTTTTGAATATTCTAAGAAAATCGGTATGATAGCGGTGGTGTCGGGCAAGAAATTCGCTCGGTTAAGACCGGGGGTGACCCCCGGTCGTTACATGGTGATCCGTGGACACCTGCCCATTCGTGGTCATGACTGTGGCGTATTTTGCCCTCTGAGTGCTCATGGCTATGGAATCTCGAAAACGATAATTTTTATAGACGGCGCATTTGTCTGTAGTGGTATGATAGTGTAGTATGCATACGGACTTGGGCTCGGTAATTGGACTAGGACTCTTTGGAATGAGTTCCATTCATCGTTGCGGTTTTCTCGCTATACATGTAGCACAGTTATACGACAGTGTGAGAATCACGTTACAGTATGTGCCACAAAATGACTTCTGGAATGGTGCATGTTACATTAATCAGCTAGGCCTCATCATTTCTCAAAGTTGATATCTCAACGATGATAAAGTATTATTTACACCTTAATTCCGATTTAATGCATTGAATTTTGTCACCAGACTTTGGCTGGGTTTCGCTTTTGGTCAGGTGCTCTGAAGTCCGGGAGAATGTTCGAGCACTCAAAATGCTGTGAGCATTGACAGTAAGCCTTTGACGAGATCTATTTGATTGCAGAACCAATGACAAACAACGCTTTGCATATGCAGTGTCACAGAGCTTTGCAGGGGGCTTGCTCTTGGCTCGCGTGAACAGAGGATACACCCAATTTTTGTCTGTATTTAGCAGATATGTTCATTGTCCACTGTGCTTGAATTAAAATTCTATAATTCTAATACTACAGTGCACAAATACACACCTACGCCTTGAAGATATTCAACGGGATTTCGGAGGCCCTTATGTCTGTGTTTCGCAAGATGATATCGCGGAAAATCTTCGTTCGTTTGGAGAAAATCGGTCTGATTACGTTCGGCATGAACATTTGCAATACCCGAGCAATACTCTTTCTTCTCCTTAGATAGAAGAATTGGTCACCATCCCTCAGCCGAAGAAATTCAATTTCCCACACACGACGCATAGTCTCACCTAGTCCAGCCCTGCCAGATTTTCTTTCTGCCACGAGTCCCGGCCATGCTTCAATTTTGTCGACATCACCTTCGTACGCATTACTCAACTTATTTGCTGATGGTAGGTCGCCCGTAATCCCAATGAATGAGGTCGCCCTCGGCAACCCGAAAATCTCTCTGATTTGATTGTATGTTGGCAAAGCATGATCGCGTCCTCTTTGAATATTCAACGCGATGAGATCGAATCCCTCCTCACCTGAGACGAACTCGAAAAGCATGTTTCGAAGAATATCATGGACCTCGAGGTCTACTTCCTGGGCCTTGGTTCCAATAGCTCCTCTAAAGAGATTGTCCACTTCTTCTGTCTCTTGGAGACCGAATTCTTTGAAAAACACAGACTTCAAGGTCAGGGGAGGCAACGGGCCAAATCGTCCCCTTCGTGTCACCACGTTACCCACCATGGTATGGCCAACGCGAAAGGCTGCACCAGCAAATATGTCACTTACTGTGGGATTCACAGCCTGGCGATAACCCCTGTAACGACGAAACCTCCGACCGAAGATAGCGGGTAAGAATTCTTCATACACAATTTTCTGAAACTGGGCAATATTAATCTGACGGGCCCATTCAAAGATCGTGGACGTTGACAAGCGACGAACTCTGTCTTCTGGGAAGTTTACCCTGATCTCATCCACAAGGCGGTTGTGTTCCCGAACGAAAAGTGTGTGGATTGCGGTCAACATAGGATGCTCATTGGCACGGTGGTCGCCCGCAAGGTAGAAGCGCGCCGAAGCTGAGTTTGGTGCATTGTTGAAACCATCCGAATTGAAGGGAAGCAAATCCCCAAGGCTAACCTTCATCTTTCCAGTAAGCTCTCCTCTCGAATCCCGTTGCAACAGAAAACTATTTCGAGGATCGTTGACACCGTACACTGCAGAAAGGTCCAATGCTGAAGAAAGTGTGTTGATCGGCCTTTCGTTTGTTCCCTCGCCTGTGAAACCCCTTAGGGAGCGCTTGAAAGACATGCTACTGCCCGTAAACCTCGGGTCTCCTGCAGGAACGACAATGTCAAACTTCTCAATGTCCGAGGTGGGAGTTGCCACTAAATTGTGATCGATAAACTGGCCGAAGAAGACGAAGAGCTCGCTTATGCTCTTACTGTTGAAAATATCTGTGCGCTGATCACTGATTATGTTGGAGATTTCCCTGGCACTCTTCAGTCCAGTTCCAGTGGGAACATGGGATGTGTGGTCCCTGAGGTAGCTTAGCTGAGTTCTTTGGGCCTCAGCCCAGGTACTCTCGAAGGCCGATGTACATTGCCCAGATAGGGACCGAATGCGCTGGCGCCTGCAAGTGAGAGGCGGTGGAACGGGAGTGGGTCCGAGCTCTATGGGAGGGGGCGACTCAACACCGGGGAAGGGTCTACGTTCCGGTTGGACAGATGGTGCGGCACTGCGATTAGGGCTTGGAGAGGGCAAGGTTTCTGCTGGAGCAACTGGTGCCAGGAATTCCTGGTCTTCTCCATCGACGACCGGGGCTTGGGCGAGTGCAAACGGGACAAACGCGAGAAGGGCGCAGAGCCCGAAGAGAAGGCGGAGGAGAGACATGGCGCAGAGAAGATGGTAAGTGATGCCGCTGACTTCGTCGACTGGCTTTGCCTCAGCGGGAGAAGAATGTGTCGTGGTCGGCGGATGGTCTTGAGCGTGAGTGAGACGAGTTGACGGAAGACATTAAATAGTGCGCCGCGCTTACAATTCGTGAGAAGAGGGAGGGAGGAAACGGGGTAAGCTATCTGGTTGACAGAGGTGTATGTATGGGATCTTGTTGTAAAAGAAAGGCGCTGTTCTGCGGGCATATACAGACCTCGCGTGGCGATAGTTTTCATAAATGGAAGGGGCCATAGACTGTATCTATCTTAGGTGTTGGCGGTCTGGAGAGGGGTATGAGTTACCCAGTGGAGCGAATTGGGGGGGTTTGAAAGTTCCAAACCTAGATGCATGTGCAGTCAGTAGTCTGATTTTGGATGATGGGGGTGGCGCGTGCTGAATGGATATGTAGTGTACGACACAGTACATGATTGAGGTGTTCGGAAAAAGGGGCTGCGTGTTGTAAACGGAAATGAATGATCCTCGTGCACATCAAGACATGGATATTTATCAGTACTGTACGCTACAGCATTGCTTGTCCAGGTATCAATAAGTGGGAGTGGGTGTTTTGGGCGGATTTGATTTTGCGCCAACTCTAAACTACTTGCGAGCGAGCAAAAAAAAAAAAAACGCCATTGCTGGCAAAGTGCTGGTGAAGCCCTCTTTCTGGACAGGTCTGTTAATTTTGGTTAGCACAGTGGAATGGAATGACGATGGTGATGGATGAGATGGTGATGGATGAAAGCCTCACGAACAGGGGGGTGCAGGGGTGTGAGGTGTGATTACATCATGCGGGGTATGAAAGGGAGGGGTAGGATATAACCTGCGTGAGGGGGGGGGGGGGGAAACCACGGGATTGGCGAAGAGCCCGCATGGATCTCTCGCGCTGGTGCTTATTTATTAAAATTTGTTTTTCAGTCGCAGATTGCAGATTGGAGAAGGGCGTCTCCCACCCGCTTACAACCCCAATGCGGCTCTGTCCTCTATTAACCGTAGTTGCAGTACTTGCGAAGACGGACTGCCCTCATAGTGACTGTTTTCCCTGCCGTGACTTACTCTACATACCAATAAATCTGTCAGCTTTCAGAGACCCACTGTACTGTAGTGCCCTGCATCGCACACCTCAACACTCTCTGTCTTTTATGTCTACAAGGGGAAACTCCCCAGAAGTGCACTCCTCCGAGATGTGCGCAGTTGAGAAGTGACAATGTGTATGGAGATAAAAGGGAAGGCAGCTTTTGTTTGTGCGTTACAATCATTCTATCCAGCTTTGAAATGTTCTCTGCACAATACAGTATGCGAATCTGCTTTTGGGGTCAATTCTATCACTAATATGCAAATTTTGCACACTGCAGGGCACACTTGACAGTGACGAACAAATTTATCACACCTTTTTTGCCTTCCGAATTCCAGCTACACTGCTCCCTACACATGCATAACTCAAGTGGGGCACTACTCAGGCCTCTCTCCGGGCCTCCTACAGTATTCAAACAGAGACACCATTGTGCTTGTCAAATCACTTGACTCCCGGCCTTCTGTATTCGGAAACGCCGCAACTCCCAACGTATCGAAATGTGTACAGCAGAGTGGAAAATCTTTTCTAAGATATCGTCCAGCCAGCACAACCAACATTCCTGAGCCAATCCTTACCACCGTGCAACCTGGCGGAGGGATACAGAACCTGCACACACCATCCGGCATGTGCGATTTATTCCGGTACACCACCCTCGCTCTACCCCATGGTACCCCAAGGTAACTTGCCCCACGGTAAAGCGAGGGTGGTGTACCGGAATAAATCGCACACTTACAGTATTTCACGTTCCGTATCGACATGTGAACATTGCCTCTTATCTCGATTCTGTACAGTAGCAACAACAACTGCGGCCTCGATCGTAAAGTCAAGACGACAATGCAGGATAGCACCAGTTGTCCCCATTATTCACGCTTACAGAGGAGCCTCTTCTGTACGCGGACTGTACCCGCATTGTGACCTACTGAACGTAAGTCCCCCACGTCTTCGGTTATCAACCCTCAACCTACTGTGTACCCTTCGATCTTTCCTGCCTGACTGGCGACAATGCACGCCCTTACTTCATCGGCCTCCACACCACTATTGTACCCTTGCGGCACGATTCTGCATTCCATGTTTGGGATTTATGTCGGCAGGGATCTGACCCTTTCGACGACATAGGTGAAACCGTTGCTGACACGCATGAATTTGGAGCAGCCCCACGTGATTGCGCAGAGTAGTGTGGGTGACATGCGGTCTGCACTGTGGGGTATCATCTTCGTCTTTAACTGTAGTCGGCAATGCATGGCCGGCGATCAGGAGAAAAAAAAAAAAAAACAGTCGAGCTTCAACCCTGCCGCCCTCAACTGTGGCCCTCTCTTTGTGCCGTCACTTCCGTGTCTCTGTCGACGGAGCATCGCAAAGAAATCGCAACTAAAACCTCGCATTGGCGAAGCATCGCTTGGCACGCAAGTTGAGGGTATCATCTGTGATCCTGGCAACAAGTGCCGCGCCCCACCTCTGCGCGTGAGGTACCCAAAGGTAGTTGTCCTACTCTTTTTGCGCCATTTCATTTGCGAAGCACATTTTCGCAAAACCCTACCTGCAATGTGACGGTTGCAGTATCAAAAATTGGCATTTGCAATGTACGGTAAGACTACGAGGATGAGAGGTGAGACAGACACAGAAATACCTCGCAGCGTGATCAATCATCCGGAGATCTCCGGATGATTGATCAGTCGATGCATAAAGACACACTTGCACAAAATTGAGATGCCGTCTCCCCTACTTCCTCACAGAAACTACAGTCAACTACAGTACAGCACAGGACTCCGCATGCACATACGGTGCTGTACCGATATTCTTCAGGTTCCATGCATATCAATAAAGGTATCTTCCGTTACAGTAAGAGGTTACGGTACTGTAGCATTGACCTTCTCCGTTGCCTCTGTAGATAAATTGATTCAAGTTCTCGCCGCATCATCATGTTGTGTACATTTTCATGCACGGCGGGAACATGTCAAATGGGCATATGACTACTGCTTCCTGCCAGTTGGCCTTTCAGAGCACTACTGTACAGTGTACTGTGTTGGCATCGCATACTGTAGAGCTGCGACAGCATTCATCATTCCGTCTCGTGTCGAATGGAGCGAATTCCGAAAGGGTGTAAAAAGTGCGTGCGTCTACAGGTGGTTTCATAGTCATGGGGATCGAGGATAGTCATGCGCACTATTACGGTAACTGTATTCGGACGCCAAACCGCGCATTGTATGCAGAATACGTTGTCCTGTGAGGCATGACCCTCCGGCGTTCTTTCTTCATTGTGCGGTGCGGTCGATTTGGATGACTCACAGCCGTTTGGCGCTCATGCGTACCATGCAATAAAATTGTACGGTACGTATGGATATTATTCAGCCGTGTATGATTAGGTGCCTGCATCCAACAAGACGTGCACCCCAGGTGTGGTCTCAAAGTCCGTCACGAGGGATGCGACTGAGAGGATGTTCTTGCGAAAAATGCAGCACGACCTTTGTGAGAAGCACGAGAGCACGGCAAGGACAGAGATATTTTTAGGAGGACATATACGTTGTAGCGTATGAAGAATCTCTGCTCAAGGGAAAAGAGCCTGTCAAATTCACGGACATAGACATGATTTGGTGATTTGCCTGCACTGAGTGCGCTGATAGGACGCTCGTGTTGTTTCTGTGTAGATGTGCATACCGTACCTTGTACTGTATCATACAGTACAAGGTACGGTAGATACAGTCTATATCCTCGGCGGTGCCTTCTTCCAAGGAGTCCTCAAACGGCCTTCCTATGTCGTTTTGAGCAGGATTGGTTTCCAAATTGGAAACAGCGTCTCCCGACCACTGCTTTGTACAGCACGTGTACCATTACCAACGGTAAGGTGGAAGCAAAACTCTGGCATGGCTGGCCTTTTTAAGATCTCTTGTCACCACACCGCGGGGACTGCTATACGGCGGAGGCTATACGGCGGAGGCTATACGGCGGAGGCATGCTGTTTGGCCTTTCTCATAAACGGGATCCCACAAGGCTGACGCGTGCACGTGACAGCGATTTAATTAATGGAACAAAACTCTGTCGTAGCCACCCTCAGAGCTTAGCTGTACAGTAGTGCTTGCAAGAAAGTGACAGTCAAAGTCGCACCATAAGACTTGCGCACTTCTGCCCATGTAATACTTGTTTTCCTCAGTACAAAGATGAAATGTCTCCGAGCGCAGGGAAAAGTCGTCCCGCCTCGCGATTCAGCGCAAGTGGTATGGCGCCGTCGTCGCTCTACATTTGTTGCATAAATTTTTGTGGTCATGAATCCGGGCAGGATCTAATTTTACGGGATGTTGCAGGCAGAACTACCGCTCGAGGATTTTGTCCTTTTGAGAAGAAAGAGCATGCCACTCGGTGAGCCCAGTGTCTTAGTGTACGAATTTGGTTAGGAGTGCCTGTGCTGTATTGTTGAGACAATTTCCGTGAGGGTGCCGCATGACGGAGGGGATCAGGACCTTTAGGAAAGAAAATATATTTCCCCAAGGTCCGCACTGATACGTTTCCAAGCGCCAGCGGTTGGAGTGCGGCTTGGCATTTTAGAATCACATGAGATGCACTGTTGTTCAGTACTCTTTGGGTACTGTTTACGATACAGTATATATCTCGGAGCTGCGGTAGTCGATAAGTGCTCGTACAGTATGGTAACCGTACGGTCCACGCTCATGGCTGTGTTCTCTATTGTGACCAGCAGCTGCCTCCGGTCATCGAACTGCTCGTTTTGATAAGAGCCATAATGTGCAGTGCATATTAATTGCCTACATGGTTAGTCTGCTTTCCTTCTACTGTACCCATGGGTAAACGCAGTTCATATGCACTGATGTAGGCCGCATTCTAAACTATTGCACAGCTACGGTAGAGAGTTTGCAACTGTATACATGTTGGTGCAGGGAAAGAAATTATAGAGTGAGAATCATGATGAGATGATGTTTGGTACAGTACGTTGGCATGGTGAACCCACACAGTACCAAGGGTACTACTAATCCGGCAGCAGGTACTACTGCTCGCGAAACGTATATAATGGAAGACTCTGGAGATTGAGTTATGTCTACAGTACTCTTGCATGAAGACAAAGATATTCGTAAAAATGGCCGTCTTCTCCACACGAGAGATAGGCGGGTTTCCGGAATAGGCTGCGTTGTACGTCTTTCTCACTTCTAGTGTCTATTGGACAATGCGCCTCATTTGAGGATTTCGCCTCATACAGTATGAGGCTCTTTTGCCGCGCCGTTTCTGGCGCAAAGAGGGAGAACTGAAAGCCATAGTACCGCGAAACAGTAACAGTAAGAGTAAAAAACAATGTCCAAGTCCCTTGAAGGCACCTAGAATGCACGGTATTTAGGAGGGTCTTTCTAATGCTCTGACAGACAGGAAAAATCCTCACAGTCAATCAAATGGCCTCTGCCACTTCAGATCTGCGACTGGTGCGAGGAGCGCACATCTATGCACTCGCAACAAGAGTCCTGAAGCACTCAGTAGCCACAAACCACTTTGGAATATCCTTTCACAAGACCAATGTTGATGCATTAAGGAATACAATAAAACGCTTCTAAGAGCATCACCACCGGTAGGTGATCAAATGACCAAACAAGAACACTTGGCACTTTTTTTCTAGAACTCAATTGGCTGGTGGGAATTTTGTGATTTGCTTCTTTGGTTATTTGATATTTCAAAAAGGACGGCCCCACCGGTCAGAACCAAATACTGTGTAGTACGCTCTTACTGACCCTCGTACTCACCCGTGTCCCCTCCTACGAGGAGTCGCAGTGACGGACTCTGAAGACGTTAACGGAACCGAAGCTGAACGTGTTGGGGTCCCATAGATGGGAGGATCCAGGGAAGAAGGGGGTAGCGAGCCTGAAAAGGGGGAACTCATTTTGTCATCACCGAGCTTGCGCTTGATGACCAACAGGGGGGATGCTCTCAGAGATGCCTTCACCGACCAGTGCGGAGCATCCCTACCGGAAAACAATAAAATCCGTGCTGGTCTTGTGGCATTTGAAGAGGAGCGATGGCGGGAGACTGCCGCTTGTTTTGCCACAAAACCCCTTCGTCATGTTTTTTGGAGGGAAGTCTTTTTGTCTGACCAGTGAGCCTTGGACAACTGGATTGTCTAGGGTACCAAATTACGGAGAGGCGGAACCTAATTCTTGATATTTGGTTCCGATATTTGCCTCGGAACCAAAAATTTGCTGATTTGGTCGGACCGGTGGGGATGACAATCGACATCAAATCATCAAATTTTGGTTATTTGGTTATTTGCTTCTACCGGTGGTGATGCTCTTAGGGAGTTTTATTGCGGAACATCGCAATAATTTTGATGGTGCTCCAATCGAATGAAGAGTCGTGGCATTGCGTATGATGACTGCGTCCAGGTTAAATATATCACCAAAAAATAAAAATGGTCCAGATTATTTGGGAATTCCACAGGAATTGGCCTGGATTCAAAATTACCATGGTCTAGTGTCTAGACGACAAGCAATTTGACCTCATATGAGGTCAGTCATGGCCTCATATGAGGCCAGCTTTTTTTTGCAAAAATATATAAATTAAATCGAAACTTTAAAACATTCAGTTTGGACACCATTTCTTTAACGTATACGCGCTCGGCAATAACATCTTGCAAAACATTGGGATGGCGGTTGTCAATGCACAGAGAGACTAAGAATCTAATGAACTATCAATGATGAGTTGACTTTTTAAACAGGCGTTTTGGTTTCGAAGATATCAACATAAAACGTTTTGAGGTTGGTCAAAAAAGGCTCGTTTTTGGGCATTTTAAAAATGGCTGGAGAAGACGTGCATATCTCACCAAAATCCACCCTTCCACAACGCAGAAGTCAACTGCCGTGTCGAGAGTATCTTTTTTCCATCTTGTTGAGCTAGCACAAGTCGAGAAAAATAAGTTGAAAAGTAACCTCATATGAGGTCATTTGTCACCTACACACTAGATTATTTGATGAGTGCATCCGGAAATATGAGCTTCAAATTTTCCCTGGCCCAGGTTAAATACTGTGATCAGGTGTACCCAAGGGTACTGTACATGGGAGATGCATGAAGGGCACAGGTTGCTCGATTCGCCCTCAGCGATCGGAAGGCATGTTGCATGCACAGATGGGGACGCGTTTGGTTGGCGACAAGCAAACGCGCCGAGTCTGCAACTCAGCGTCTCCATGAAGCGCAGACATCCGGATAACTTGTGTGCCTGGCCGGGAACAGTGCCTGCAGCGGCGGTCACGTCGGTGTGAACTAGTTTCACCGACGTGATTCGCCGACGGCATGCACGTATGAGGCGAGGGGGGTGGCCCAGTACGGCCTGCGGCGAGCGGGCGAGCGTCGTGGCGGGGCAAATTCAGGGCGGGGACACGGGGCGACGCGGCGGCGCGGAAGGCGCGCGGGGGCGCAACGACGAGGCGCGCGCGGCCACGCAACGCGCGCGCGGCGCGGTGCTGAGGGCGTGGCCGACACGTTGCGCGGGCCCCGGCGCGTCCGCGCCGGGTGCTGGCTGCTGGCTGCGGCGGGTCACGAGCCATTGGGCGCTGCTGGGCGCCGCATCTTGCATCGGCGTGCGCTTGCTTGCTTGCGCACGTTGCTGAGCTTGGGCTAGGGGGCGGGGGGACGGGGGGACGGGGGGACGCGCGCTGCACATGTACAGTACGACGGGAGGAGACGACCTTTGGGTGGGCTGGTACAGTGACTGTACTACAGTCCTCCGCAAAGTACAGTACCGTTGGTACTGTATGTTATGAGGTCCGGGTTGACGTCATACGGTTTGGGGTCATTTTTTGTAGATATACGGTGGGGTCACCCTTAAAGTTCAAGTGTTTGGTACAACAGTACAGCAACGTATAAAGTGATCCAAAGTAATACTGTTACTTTGAGTCCAACCGGACCTCCATTTTCCGGGATTACAAGAGTTTCAAAGATGTGACCTTTTTTTTGATTGATTTTGAAAAGGTGGACGCGTATGGGGTGCGTATGGGGTGCGTATGGGGTGCGTGGACGTGATCTGAGGCGATTTGGCCTGTGGACACTGGTTGCAGACACTGGTTGCAGACACTGGCTGTGGACACTTGGAGGCTGCAAGGTTGCAACGCCTTTTGGCTTTTGGAGCCTGCTGCCTGTGCCGCCGCCCTGCCACCAGAGGCTGCAGGGTCCCAGGGAGCGTTGCGCGGTTTACACTGTAAACTTTTACAGAGCCGTCATTCTACTGTAGCAAGGGGGCACTGTAATACGTCGGCAAATCCCTCGTGTAAGGACGTGTCCATTCCAAGGACGTGTCCATTCCAAGGTGATGATGCGTGGCAGTCGCCGGAATCCCGTTCTGTACGCCGCGGCGCAGGACAGCATTCTGCACAGTGTGCACACGCTGCACCGCGCCTCCCCGGAAGCATGCGGAGAGAACGACGAGCAGAAGACCCTCCCGACACCTCCCTCACCGCTCCCAAACGGCCCCCCCGACCCTGCCACCATCCAGCCCCGTGCCCGTGTGCCTCCCTCCCTTCCCGATGCCACGTGCCGCCCGCCGTCGAAGACACCCTCCTACTGTATAATCTCCACATGTCCCCGTCGCAGCGCGCCGCGCCGCGTCCGCGTGACGAGCTGAGCGTGT
>NW_005179399.1:0-23195 GCF_000350225.1 Chondrus crispus | reverse complement strand
GTGATAATTTCCACATACTCGAGCTAGAGGGCGGTCGTCCGCCCCCCCCCCCCGCCCCCCGTCCCCCGCTCGCCCCCGTTCGCCCCCGTCGTTACGTAAAGTACTCGTCTTCCACTCCCGCCGTCCTGTCCGCCTGCACCGCCTTGATTCCCGCCGGCCGCGCCGCGCCCCCCGCCTCGAAACACCGCACGCCCCCTTCACCTAACGAAGACTTGGCATGAATGTATTGGTTGAAAAAATTATTGGAAATGCTTTTACTCCCGTTCAACCAATCCATTCATGCCAAATGTCAGGGTGCTTGCGTGCTAGCACACCGAACTCTTCGTTAGGAACGGCCCTGAGGGCCCGTGCCCCTCTCCCTGTTCACCGCAAATCAAATGGCCTCCGCTCCCTGCCCACTACCGTACTTGTACCACACCGTTGTAAACATCCACTCTATCAACTCCGCCCCTACCCCCGACAACCCACCTGCACCACGCCCTTCCCTTCGCCTCCACGCGCTGCACCACCCGCGAAGCCACCCGCACACCAACCCCACAGCAATGCTTCCCCTCGCCTTCTGCCCCAACCGCTCCTCGCGTGACATCCCGCCTCACCTGATTCCCTCATTCCCCAATTCAAATTCAATTCTCACCCCCTTCCACCCCGCTGCCTCCCATCACCGTTCCCCACACACTCCCAACACTACCCACCTCCGTGCTCCTCTGTCCAGCTCCTCGGACCCACCACGCCTTCCGCGCAACCCCACACCCCCACCTTCCAGTCCGCTACCCCTCCCGCACTGTCTCCGTTCCTCGCCACGTACTGCATCTCCCCCTGTCAACACCGCCCCGACCCTCCGCCACCTTCCTCGCCTCATGTGACTACTTCAGCGCATCAATGGCGCGCGCTACTGCCCGCGCGCCCCCATTCACCCCACATCACGGCCTCCCCCACTCTCACCCCACCCGCGCATCCAAAAATGCTCTCGTCCGCCCTTCTCCTGCTCTCCTTCCTCGTCGTCATCGCGCCCTCCCTCGCCCAGGCCCCGGTCGACGACGGCCGCGACGCCGAGTTCCTCGAGCCCGCGAAGCCAGTCCCTGACAAGTTCATCCCGCCGGCCGTCCCCGCCCTCTCCGCCGCCCCGTCGCGCTCGCCGCCGCCGTCCCCTTCCGCGCCCGCGCCGGGCGCCCCCGCCCCGCTTCCGTCGCCCTCGCCCTCCGCCGGTCCGAAGCGCACTTTTGCCGTCGCTAGCCCCCCGCTCGCAGCAGAGTGTCTCCGCCGGCCCCTGCGCTTCCTCTCGGGCCAGTGCACCTCCACCGCCGCCGCCACGTGGGGCGAGGCACAGCGTCCCCAGTTCTCCTACCTCAGCGCCCACTCCTCTACTTTTCCTACCGGCGCTAGCCTGAAGAGCGCGCGCGAAATTAGTAACATCCTCTGCAACCAGAAGGGCAACGTCTTCAGCGCCAAGGGCATCAACGAGCTGTTCGTCTTCTTTGGCCAGTTTGTCGATCACAATCTTGTCGCCACCCCAGCCACTGGCGATCCGATGCCCATCCTTGTCCCCGAGAATGACCCGTGGTTCAAGGGGAAGACGATGCGTTTCGTCCGATCCACTCGCGGATTCACGGGTGAAGAAAACTATGAGCGACCCATCAACACCCTCTCGTCTGCCTTGGACCTCTCAGCCGTGTACGGTGTCAACGATCCGCGAAACACTGCTCTTCTCGAAATGGCTGCCGGCAACCTCACAGGAAAGATGAAAACATCAGAGGGCAACCTGCTGCCCTATAACACAGGTGGTTTCAATAATGC
Organism: Chondrus crispus; assembly: GCF_000350225.1. Classification (NCBI taxonomy): domain Eukaryota; phylum Rhodophyta; class Florideophyceae; order Gigartinales; family Gigartinaceae; genus Chondrus; species Chondrus crispus. The sequence goes on along the minus strand of NW_005179399.1, from coordinate 21,401 downwards.
GCCCAACTCGAAGAGCGCTAAGTTTTACCTCACCGGTGATCATCGAGCCAATGAGCACCCAACCTTGACGACAATCCACACCATCTGGGTGCGCGAACACAACCGAATTGTGGACCTGATTCGGGAGAAAGTCCCAGCAGGCAGGCTGAACAAAGTAGATTCGAAGCAAATCTACGAGTGGGCCCGGGCCCTGAACATTGCAAAGTTTCAGAGCATCGTATACAAGGAGTTTGTGCCGACGATGATCGGTCGCCGTGCGCCGAGATACAATGGATTCCGAAAGTCTGTCAACCCGACGGTGAGCGACATCTTCGCCGGAGCAGCGTTCCGCGTCGGACACACGATGGTAGGCAATAAGGTATCTCGGCGGAGTGCAACCAGGAGATTACGAGCGCTCAAGTTGTCAGACATGTTCTTCCGACCGAGCGGAGTGGATGAAGTAGGCGAAATGGATAACTTGATCCGAGGGGCAGCGGGAGTACGCGCACAGGAAGTGGACGTGAAAGTGCACAACGCTTTGCGAAACATGCTGTTCGAAAACGTGCCCGGCGAGGACGGGTTTGACTTGGTGGCCATGAACATCCAGCGCGGGCGCGATCACGCGTTGCCAACGTTTAACCAGATCCGACAGACGTTCGGTATACGCCCTGCCCGGAAATTTTCAGACATATCTCGCAACTCGCGGGTGGCGAGGCTGTTGAGCCTGGCGTACGAGGGGGATGTGGACGCCGTCGAGGCGTGGCCGGGGATGATGGCCGAGGATAAGATCGGAGCAGCGAGTTGCGGACAGACGATGCGAGCAGTTTGGGAGGCGGAGTTTACGAGATTGGCGGAGGGAGACCAGTTCTTCTACCGGCGCACGGTGAAAATGCCACCGGTTCTGAAAATGTTCTTGACCAAGGAGGTGAACAGCCTGTATCGAAAAGGCTACAGCGTGTGGCGGGACGTCGTGGTGCAGAATACTAAGGTTGAGAGAGATCAGCTTCCTAGTGGGAATATCTTCACCGTCTGAATGAACTTTTGAATTGAACGAGCAGTAAGTCGGTGAGATGTACAAGTGGTGCGTAGAGGTGAGTACCGTACTAGAAAGAATTCCGTGAGAATTGTCCAGTGAAACAGATACACTGTTGTACAGCAGATACACAGTATAGAAGTTTTAATTTTTTAAAAGAAAATAAGATGTAGAAACTAAATTTGGCCTCCGCACAAATGTGGATATACCTTCCCAAAAAGGAGCAATTTCGTGATTTGGTAATCGGGGGCAATTTAGTAATTTTAAGTATTCCCCTGCCAGAGTTGCTCAAACCCGCGTGCAAGATGCTAACAAGAGTCGTACAACTCGGGCCATCTTCCCTCGTTGCTGCGGAAGGCGAAAGTCCGCCAAAATTCAAACTTGTGCTCTCCCACGCCACCCATACGCTCGCTTATCCCGGTGCTCATAAAGTAATATTTTTACTTCACTTTTCTATAGTGAAAAAATTCGTAGATCTACCACCGTCTCCAACAATTTTAGTGACATCACTAAGAAAAGTTCACCAACATCACGATCGTCTCCAAGCCAGCGACCCCCAGGGAACAGCACGGCAGTCTCGAGACTTCCCAACGTTGCCCCCCCCCCCCCCCCCCTTCGTGCCCTCATGAGACGATCTATAGTCTGTGCAGATGATGGGGAGGTCTTCCACAGCCCGCTAGAGTGCCACCAACCCCAGACACCTCCCTACAACTCCCCTCTACCCCGTCCAAGAACTCAACATGCTCCTTCACCATTTGGTCCATCCACTCCTGTGGATCCAATCGGTTCAGAATCGCCACTTCCTAACTCCCACCTTCCTCATTCTCAAAACCCCAACCTGATCGTATCCCCAGCACCCTTTTTTGGCTGCACTCAGGACGTGTCTACCCTTATTCGCTCAAAATCATTGCACCTCCCTAGCCCCGCTTGCCCCGCGACTGTGGACAATCAATCCGAAGTTCCACCCTCTGCTCTCCCACTCCGTTGTAATGATTCTACCATCTTGACGGGTCTTGCTGTGCGGAATAATATTTATAGTTTTGGTGCTAGTCACGAAGAAGGTAGAGGACCTGTGAGGAGAGCTTCGCTTGCTCAAACCAGATTACGTCAGGTTCCTTCAATTTCTTCGGATACTTCTGACTCGGATGATGTCCCTTTCTCGCAAGAATGTCCTGAAGTGCAGCTCTTAGCCCAAGATCCGGATGCCTGTTTAGATACAGAAAGCAATAATTCAAGTGAAGATCTCTCTGACCTCGAACTTGACAACAACTGTACAAATGAAACTGGATGCATGGGTTTTTCTGAAGACCGAACCATACCTGGGATGCGTGGAACTTCTTTTACTCAGAATGCGATTGAAGATATTGCCTCTTCTATGTTTGATGATGCTATTGAGGAAGACGCGGAAGACGACTTTGCCGAAGGTACGGTAAATTCTCGGCAAACTGAGGCTGATTCAGGGAGTTGTTTGGGGGAAAACGCTTGTCCGCCAGAGGAACAGACTTTGTTTGAAAATGCACAACGCCATCAAAGCCACCGTGTTCCAATCCGATCAGGGTTACCAGATTGGGTGTATTCATCTCCCTTTTCGCCAGTTTCTGTGTCTGTTGATGACGTTGATAAAGAGCTTGAGCCACGTTTTATTTCGGAAGTCAGTGAGGTGATTAAAAAATGGAGACCGAAGAATTGAGTCACCTTTCATTTCGGAAGTTAGTGAGGTGATTAAGAAAATTGACGCCGAAGAATTGATTAACGCAGTGGAACGACAATCTACCTTTCTGTAAGTGGAAATGGAGAGACCTGCAGAACTACTTTGTCAAGACTTGATGTGGTAAGGGCATTTGTGCCTCTGAGTGTACTGGAGAAAGTAAGATCTTGCGCTAATCGTGCCTTGTCTACGAGGGGGCACGATTTGTGTAATGCAGTGGACACACTCGCCAACGAGGGCGTAAATCTCGCTATGAGGGAAAGCGGTATGTCCAGTCACCACCAGGGTGTTCAGAGCCCTCTGTCCGTGGTAGCTCAGAGGTAACGCGAGATACGCGGGTAGAGTCGCGGTCAGCGCGTGAAGGGGTACTCGGGATCGAGCAACTAGAAGGAGTGGGTGTGGCGCGGACCGCTATCGACAGCATCGAAGAAGAACAACACAAGAAGGCAGAAGAAAGAAGGAAGGAGAAGTGTAGAGTAGAAACGTAGAAAATAGGGGAAAAAGTAAAGGAAAAACAAGAAAAAGGATGACGACGAAGGGTGCAGGTACCAGACTTAGCCAACTAGATAGGAACCGTAGAGGATCCTACCAGAGATGGGGTCCGATTACCTCATGCCTCTTTACTGTAGCGCCTTCCGACACCCGACCTATATAGGCCGAGCGCTGTCGTCAGCGTCGGTTACTAAATGTGTAATTAATAATTAATTATCGTCATTAGAATTGCCACTTGGCATTAGACGCTAATTAGCGTAGAAACTTGTGGGCACCACGTATGTATACGTGTCGTACACGTGTTGTACACGTATCATATACGCGTCATACGACTGTCACACACGTGTGTCCACGTGTGGTACACGTGGGGTACTTTCCCAAGTGTGCGCGCACAGTACAAGTGTCAAAGGCGGGGAGCGAGGCCCCACGACGGCGGTGGCCAGGCGTACAATACAGGGTCACTGCACTACAATTTGGTTGCGGTGGAGGAGCTACTAGGCATCATAATATTTCACGTACTTTGTGCCTCGTATGGAGCGTCTGCCACCACTCTGTGTTCAGCAAAAGAAAAGAACTGCTTTTTGCGGATTGGTATATCCTCATCACGTTATAACGAAGTTTGGTCTGCCCTTAATTCTTTAAAAGGAAAACGAACCAGGACCGAAGGTCATAATTCTACATGGACCACTCGCCCCATCATGGCTAACTCTCTGATTGCAGAACTAGAACAAGACTTGGCGGCTATCAATCGAAATTTATTGTACGTTCCAAACTCTACAATAATTTCGCTTGACGATGATCACCTGAGACTTTCGTCTCTTGCTGTATCACTCTTGACAAATCCCAGGCAAGTAAACAATCCTGCCAAAGCGCTCGGTCCCGTTTGTAACGCCATGTGTTCTGCCCTCGCTTCAGGCTTGTAGTGCAATGTGCCTGTCAGGCCGGAACCAGGGTCCAACGGTCCAGCGACAACACAACCAACAAACAACAACCAACAAGAGTTGCCGACGGCACAGCCCTACGGAGTGTCCGATTTTCCGTTTCCCTTTAAGTGGGTTTGCGGCCCACAGTAGCTCAAGTCCCTGATAGGGGGGGCAAAAGGGAGATGCCCGCCCCGGGACGAATGGTGGTAGAGTCTTGTACAGGCAGCTGCTCGGCGAGTTCGGGGCGGTGATTAGGAAGCCGGGCCCGATGGGTCGTAAAGCCAATGCTCGCGGAGCGCCTGTTACACCTTATACTCTTGATATGGTCTTCGACGGGGGCGTCGCAACGCGGCCCGACGGGAATTAGCAAACACGTAGCAGCGCTACACCTCCGTACTGCCCGATGGCAAAGTACCGACACCGGAACGGTCGCAACCTGTATCCGATGGAACCAACACTGTCCTGTATATACAACAGGACCTTCGAGGGAGACGTCGTCGCAACAGCCTCCGTCGGTGGACGTAAACAAGTAGCAGCGCTACACCCACGTGTCGCCCGATGGCCAAGACACCTACACCGGTCCGGTCGCAACCAAAGCCGATGGCACCAACAACAAACGAAAGAACCAACACAAGAGCCCGATGACTCCAGTCGTCACAATGCGGATCGCAATCAGGCACTGTGGAACCAACACAAGATAAGGGAATAGAACTAGAGATAGAAATAGAAATGGATAGGTGAAATAAAGGAAAAGGAAAGGGAACCCCCGAGCGCAAAGGATAACGTAATCTGTGGTAAAAGGGAGCGTCTTGGGAAAGACGGACTTCGACCAAGGCGATATTCAACTCTGGCAACTCTGGTTATTTTTACTGACTTGGTGGTCAGAGCGCTAAGGTATATATCGCCCCGCCGGAGCCACTACAGTAGCTCGCGGCGCTAGATCCTAGATCTAATCTAGTGTCAGCAAAATTAATGCCAACTAATTAACTAAATAAAATAAAATAATTAAAAATTAAAACTGTGCAGTTATTCACACGTGCGTCCCCCAACCAGGACTACTTTTCATATCCAAATATTTTCCTTTCTTTTCACCCCCCTTTTCAGGTGCGTATTGCACTACAAGGCTTTATAGCAGGACACCTGTCTCGGCCGAACGAGAAGCTATTTGATGTATGGCTACGACTGGTCCAGTTAGTTCAAGGCGCACCAACTAGAAGCGCGTTAGTTCCTATGGCTGATACAGTATTTGCACCAGACAGAGGTTACAATTGCAAGAAAACAATTGATTTCATCAGCAACACTCTCGGTGCGTCTGCGTTAGGGACCCACGAGCAATCTCTAGACCACCCTTTTGTTTTTGGGGAGGGGCCCATTCGAAAGAGGCACAAGGGCTTGACGGTATCAGAAAAAGGATGCAGAGCAGTATATTCTGCTAAAAAAAGTTCGTGGGGGCGTTGCTAGAAGGCAAGTGGAAGCGACTGTGTACCGGGAAACCTACTCTGGTCGAATAGCTGCTGTTTACAGCAACAACGAAAGAATGTTTGGTTCTACAAAGTACATGCTCGTCCCAAGAGATAACTTTCGCGGACACATCGACCCATGCAAGATTAGGGCTCTAGCCACCCTCTACGACGACAAGATTACTCCGCTTCCTGCCGTCGGCAGTAGCCACACAAGCGACATTAACAGCTCCCCTGAAGTCACTCTCAACTACATTTATAACTCTGTCAAACATTTAACTTACTTTCAATCTGAGGATCCTACATGGTTTTTGCTTCGTGCATTCACTTTTACGTCCAGGACTGCGAGTCTATTCTTTCGAGAAACAGCCAAAGGCTTCACAGACAACGTCGAAATTTTGGGTTCGTTCATGAAAGGTAGAGATGTTGAAGAATATGGAAGGTTACCAGATGAGCGGACATCAGCTTCTGATATAGTCAAAAAGGAATGGGACATGGTTCTGTCTTGTGTCGGAATGATGAAGGATAACAGTACGGTCTTCGTTCCGTGCCCGTCGCTAAAAGATGATATCCTAGCCCTCACAGAGAGTAGTTTAAATCAGAAGAGGAAAGATGACATTAGCAAGATACTGTCAGACGCTGGAACGGGTCAGCCGGCGTCAACAAGGAAATCTCGATTGGTCCAAATTGTTCTTCAGTTGCGGGACAGTGTACGGGAGGGGGACGTTACAATTGAACAGGGCCAGCCACTTAGTGCCACTGTGTGGTTAGACTTGAAAGAAGAGAAATATATCAAGTCATTGCGAAGGGCTTCAATAGAGTCATGGGTGATGAAGCCATAGGTTGCTACAAGTGGGATGAAGGAGGGGTCCCTCAACGAAACCAGCGTTCTAAGGGCAATTCCTAGTTTTGTGTCGAACCATATCGGATGCTATTTGCGGGACAAATGGACAGTGTTTTCAGACCCGTCAAGATATATTTTAAAATATGAACGGGGTTTTAAAGTGCTTGGAGTAGAGAACGTTGGGCTGTTGTGTAAGAAAGGGAGCGCAATGTTTGGCGACAGCCCCGGTGCCATCTGTGTTTATGCAGATATCGATGGAGTGAGGCGACCTGCTGCTATAGAAGTCAAAACAATGACCTCATACATGACAATTGAGCACGCTAAGGGGATTCGGGATCAGGCAGCTGGGGTCATGCATGTTGATGATATCGGCATATTATCCTCAAGTGACGCTGTATTTCGAAATGTTGTCCCAAATGTTTCCTATCGTATGCGATGTATACACCACGCCATTGTTTTAGGTGTGGACAGCGTTTTTGACGCTGTAGGAAAGGGCGGGTCAGCGGCAATTGGGGAATTAATTTACGTGGCATTGCTCACTTTTAGCAAAGAGTTGAAGACAGCATATTCATTTTGTTTGCGAGGGGTACAAAGTTTTGCATTTAGTTGGGTTGGAGGTCCAGTACATGGAATTCCTCAGGAATATGATGAACAGCATCAGTCTACTCATGCCACTGATTTACAGAGCTTTTCATCCTACTACAGCCTGAGTCTCGCTCTCAAGAATTTGGTCAAATCAAGGAGAAGCCCTTTGCCACCCGCACGAATGATTCGTCCTATAATACTGGTGATGTGGAACGCCGTAAAAGGTGGTGTAGATGAATATTCTCGGGCTTTGCGAACATTCGCCATGACAAACGTATCTGAGAATCCTCTTGTCAGTATCATCGGAAGAATGCTTTCCACGCAAATAACCAACGCTGCTTTAGTGTACAAACTGTGGGTTGCAAAGGAAACAGGAAAATTTTGCGAGGAAGTTGAAATGATTCCCGAACATCAGCGCGGTTACGCTAAGCTTAGACATAGAATTGCCGGAGTACAGAATGCAGGTGTGTTTTGCCATCGTTTGGCTGATGAATGGGAAATGAGATTCTCATATGGAAGGCATGTTATGCCACATGTGCAACAGGCAGGAACGAATGCATCGGCACTGAGACCGTTGTTTGCTCGAAACGCATACAGGGAATACAATAAGGCTCATCATCGTTCTAAAAGACTTAATCAAGCACTCAAACACATCTCTGTTAAAGGACAAAGTTGCTACTGATCTTTATGCGGTTTTACATTCATGTATCGAAAGAAGACATTCCGTACAGGCGCAAAGCAAAACAAGTGGTGCATGAGTTGTCGTCAACTAATATGTGTGTCTGGTTTGGAGGAATGGCATTCAGAAGTGAAGCTGGCCAAGAAGAAGCCGCCTGTTGAAGACATCGATGCATTTAAGGCCCGAGTAGACAACGAGATGGGAAGAGTTGGTACCAGGGCGCGTCGGCGGGCAGCGTAGGGGAGCGAATGCGACATAGAATTTGGTAAATATGTATCTACGCTTACGTACACCTAGATTATAGGGATATGCGTTTGGTGATGTTAGTGATGTTGGAGAAATAATGCTTACCTTGAGAAATTTCCGAGAGACAATGGTGATACCGATGGGGTCAGTTTGAGCTGCGACCGTTACGAAATGTTTGATCGCTCATATGTTTGGAACAGGTGCTCTATAATTCGTTCAACTGGTGCCGTTGGAAAGCTAGGAATATGACACTTAAATTGGTATGGTTTACCATGTGTTTCTGGTTTACAGAAGGACTGGGGCGCACATTGCCCAGATTTTCAACTTTTTGCTATCACTTTCTTGGTCAGCACCGGGTTATCTGTTTTTGGCAGATCCGACACTATGGCTGCAAGCACAGGTTTGCGCGAACCATGTTCTCGCAATACACATGCAGAGCGCAATTGAGAAGAAAAGACAAGAACGCGACGCCTTCATGAAAGAGCAAGAGGAAAGGCCGCCCCTCTCTGTCACACCGGTCCAAAAAGGTCAGAGGTTGCTAGAATGACAAAAAATAGTCCGAGCGACAAAAGATCGCATTTTTCCAGCTGCAAGCCAATGACGATGCTGTACTCCATGCCATATTTTACTACCAGAAGCCAAATGCAGAGGCATCGCCTTGGTATCAGCCTACAGCTACAGGTGTCCGAATGGATACGAAGAAGATCAGTTACCCTGCTCAGAAGGGATTCGCAATCTCAAACAGCGACGTGAGAAACAGAATGGCGGAAATTGCGTGCGAAGGACCTTCGAGATTTTAAACAGAATCCAGCAGTCCGTCTCAGGACACAAGCAGGCAATAGCATGTAATCAACAGAAATGTCACATACCAAACCGGCAAGAACGAATACATTGTAAAATTAGGGTTCGAAAGTGGCAGCCATGTATCAACGTTTTCAGATGCATCGAAAAAGTTTAACATGCCGATCTTTATGTATTTCCAAACCCAGCGCGGTTTTGAAACGTCGATGAGACGGCAATATACTGCCAATACGGTGTACGAGCGAAAGTGTTCGGGATCCCTTTGACTAATTATCGCGTATAAACGGCTTTTAAGCTAAAACAACATGCCTTTCACGATGGCAGTGGAAACTTCCATTTCTTGTTGAAAAGTACCTCTTCCATTGCCGGAGGTACAAACGTAGGTTTAAAGCGCCAGCTTCAAGTCGTTTATCTGCTGAAACGTGATATCAATAGACAACTGTAATACTGCCCGCCGAGCATGGCATTGTGGAAAAGCGTCTCATATCTCACGCTATCGAGCATATATACAGATGCGTGAGAAAGGAATATCCGCCGAGCTGCCCATCTGCATGAACTTGGATAGCCTCTCTTCTCGTGAAGGGCAGGAAGGCCTGAATGATGCAAAAAGAAAAGTGCGAAATCGTTCAATCTCCGTCAAATACGACCCATGTATTGAAACCATGTGACTAGAATGTGAACAGTTCTTTCAAAAATGAGATGCGGAAGTGTAGTAACCTGCCGCATAAGCAAACTGAACCCGACATGCGAAGGTTTTGTTTGAATCTAATGGTCGGTGTCTTGGCTTAAAGAAAAATCATCCTCGATATGATTAAGTTAAACTTCTAAAAACGGGTCTATGGCCAATGAACTACTCATTTCTTGACAACAAGAAGGAAAATGGACCGATTAAACTCCCAAAAAGTGCCAAATACAGCGAGGAAAAGTCAAAAATGTTGCAAACGGAACTGAAAACAGCGACAGTAGGACTTTTCCCAACCTTCGGAACACTTAGGCATCTGCCACTGACTTGAACACAAAGTTGAAAATGTGGAAATACTTTTGAGCAAGAACAGGAGGATCAATACAATCGTCATGACAAGGACGGGGGCTTGAAACAGTGATTCCGGGCAAATAGGTCGTCAAAAAGCGTCAAGCTGCAAAAACGGACACCAGTGATGTACTTGACTTTGGACGAGGTAGTGGAGGTGAGAAAAGCGAAAGACGCAGCGGTTGTTGCTGAAAAGGTATTTAAAGCGCAGGAAAAAGCAGATTGTGAACGAAAACAGTCACAGACATGAGTTGAGAAAGAAGCCGCTGGCCGTAAGTTGGGACCAAAATCGGTAGAGCCAGCTTTGCCGTCCTATCTACAGCAAATTACAGAGCGGCGATGAGCTCCAAACTCTCCAAGCAGGCTTTTAGAAAAGAGCCAAGCGGTGAGATTGATGTGGCGTACAGTGAACCCTTGATATAAGGGACCTCCTACAAGCAATTCCTTGATAAATGAAACGGGCGGTGGTCCACGGGACGGCGAACCTCATTTCTGGAACATTACGGCGCGTTTCTTACCACCTTGATAGAAGCAAATATTCACTCCCAGCGCATCATGTGACCCCTCATAAAAATATGAGAATTCTAATATTCGATTTTTGACAAGCAACGGTCAAAAAATGTTGAAGGTACTGTCCATGTCGGTAACAAAAAGTTACCGTTTTTACCTTCAACTTTGTATTGCCTTGGCTTCTTAAACAAGACTTTGGCATTTTTGTATCCCCTGTCTCTCGTCTTGGCGTTCATTCTAGCTCCTTCACACACAATGGCGCGACAAGCCCTCAGTAACAAACAGAAGCACCAAGTTCACGAATAAATTGCGAAACGGCGCGAGAGAGGAGAATTATTCCTCCTAGCCGATATCTCGAGCTGGGCAAAGAAAGAACTCAGACTTTCCTTTTACCCGTCCAAATCGGTCCTTTCTCGCATATCCGGCTGCAAATCTCTGGAACTCCCCAACAACGAAGGCAAGCGCGCAAACAAACAAGCTCAATCAGAGCTTGAAAAACGTTTGGCCGCATGGATATTGGATCAAAACCAGCGTGGTCGGTGTGTCTCGGGAAGTATGATAAGGGAGAAGAGGAGACGGCTTCTTGCGGATGTTAACGTGCTTTTACCAATAGACAGGAAAATTAATCTACAGTTTACGTCGGGCTGGCTTTGGAATTTTCAGAAACGATGGGGCATCAAGTCCCGAAAAATGGATGGAGAGGCTGCCGATGCTGACGACCAAGCAGTAACGGACTGCCTACCGAGATTACAAGATATATTTAGAAGATACGTCCCGGACGACATATGGAAATGCCGATGAGACGGGGTGTAACTATGCCATGACGCCTGATCGCACAATATGTGCAAGTCCAGTTGCAGGCAGAAAAAAGCAAAAGAAGTTCCTAACACTTCTCGTGTGTGCAAATAGTTCCGGGACAGAGAAGTTCCATTTGTTTTTTATTGGTTCAGCTGGGCGTCCCGTTGCTTTCAGAAGAAGACAGGAGAGCAGCTCGGATTGATTATGCCCATGATAAGAAGGCGTGGATGACGATGGATTTGTTTTTTAAGTGGCTGCTTCGGTTTGATTCTTACATAAATAGGACAACAGGTAGAAAAGTGTTGCTGCTGCAGGACAATTTTTCCGGTCATGGAAGACCGGAAAGGCTACCAGACCTTTCTTGCGTGCACGTGGAATTTCGTCCTCCGAACACCACCTCCAAGCTTCAACCTATGGATACTGGTATTATCAACTGCTTAAAGAGGAGATACAGAACCGCTCAGTACTGTAGAGCACTCGATGTTTTAGAAGATGGGGACGAGAATATTTATAATATTGACCAGTTGACCGCGATGAAGTATCTACAGAAGCTATTGCGCGAGATTCCTGCTGATATAAATGAGCATTGCTGGCTCAGCACAAAGTTGACAGCCCGAAAAAGTGAGCAAGACGACTCGTTGGTGGAGCAGCAAATCAGAGATGAGACGTCGGTTTTGAGTTCTGTGGTGTCTAGTCTTGTTGGTGAACGCGAGAAGTTGTCTATGAAATATATTTTGAATGGCGACGATAGTGACATATGGGAAGCTCTAGGGCATAATGAAATTGTGAAGAGCGTAGTTGACACCGTCAATGGCTCTGATAATACTGTAAGCGAATGGAGTGATGTAGAAGACGGGCGAGATGATCTGATGCTCGATATTAGCTTTACAGAAAAATAAGGAGATCCGTACGGTAATGCGAATTAGTGAGATGGAAGGTGAAATTGACATGGAGCTACAACGACGCTTGAGACGCCTTATCAGGTCTCAGCGGCGTGCACGTTCCACAGGACTACGTCAATCCTATTTAGATAGTTTTTTCGGCTAGTAAAACGGGTCCTCACACAAGAAATCCCTTGATGTATGGAATCCTAGCCCTTCCACCGAGCCATCCCTTGTATCAAGGGTTCACTGTATTCTCTATTGTGACTTTCCCGCAGGAAAGGAATAATACTAAATTGCCCGTTTTCATGATATCGGCCCTGTTTGCGCGTATGTGGGAACTTCATATCCCTATTATGCCTTTTGAATGCGCACATGCGTCTACAACGTACCAAATGTGCTGCAGTTCAGCCCATAGCCCAGATAAATTTACGCCCGGCCCTTGGAACCCTCTGAAGGCATACATGTACATCCTCCCTCAATCCCAACTCCTAATCGAAACTCTAAACAAACTTTATTTTTCCGAAACTTTGTAAAGTTTCCGAAAAAATTGTGAGATATTTTTAGGGAAAAATTGCATTTTACTGTAGAGGGAGATTTTATTCTGTAGTCCGAGATTATTTGAACTTTAGAGAAGCGCACGCGGACGGCCCGGCGGAATCCGGGCCGGACGCGTGGACGCTTCTGGAAGGAATTTCGTAGAAACAAAAAGAGAGAGGGTGACGGGCGCTGCGGGGAAAAAGGGGGAAGAGGACGGGCGCGACCCTCACCACGGAACGGCACGCTCCCCAAAACCGCCTCCCCCATTCCACCAACAACATGGTACTCTTGTGGAGGGCCGACGCAGACACAAGTGCGGGCTGTAGTGCGATGCGCCTGTCAGGCAGAGACCAAGGTCCGACGGTCCAACACAAACAACAACAGCAACAAAAAGAAGAACTGCCGATGGCACAGCGCTACGGAGTGTTCGAAGCTCTCTGTCCTCTTTAAGCGGGTTTGCGGCCCGCAGTAGCACGGATCCCTGATAAGGGGGGCCAAGAGAAGGGCCCAGCCCGGGATCGGTAAATGGTGGTAGAGACTTGTAAAGGCAACTGCTCGACGGGTTCGGAGGGGTGTTTAGGTAAACCTGGTCCGATGGGTCGTAAATCCAATGCTCGAAGAGCGCCTTGTACACCTTATACCCTTGCTAAGGTCTTCGAGGGGGACGTCGCAACGTAGCCCGTCGGGAAAGAAAAAAACGTAGCAGCGCTACACCGTCGTACTGCCGGATGGCAAAGTACCAACAACGGATCGGTGGCAACCAGATTCCGATGGAACCAACGCTGAGAAAAGCACCACTGGTGCACCAACACAGAAGCCTGATGGCAACTGACGTCACGTTGCGGATCGCAATCCTACAAGGTGGGACCAACTCAAGATTAAGGGAAATTAAGAAAAGGAAGTAAAGGAAAATTGATAAGGAAAAAGGGGACCCCCGAGCGCTTAAGGATGCCGTAGGCTTAGGTAAATTGGAGCGTCTTGGTAGAGACGGACTTCGACCAAGGCGACATTCAACTCCGGCAACTCGGGTTACCTTTACTGACTTGGTGGTCAGAGGGCTAAGGTATATATCGCCCCGCCGGGGCCACTACAGTAGCTCGCGGCGCTGGATCCTAGATCTAATCTAGTTTCAGCAAAATTAATGCCAACTAATTAAGTAAATAAAATAAAATAATTAAAAATTAAAACTGTGCAATTATTCACACGTGTGTCCCCCAACTCGGACTACTTTTCATATCCAAATATTTTCCTTTCTTTTCACCCCCCTTTCCAGGTGCGTATTGCACTACATATCCCCCTTCTGAGCGTCCTTGCACATCGGCTACACTCCTTGATCTCCAACTCCTTCTTCTCTTCTCGACCCCCTCCTTTTCCATTCCTGACCGACGGTCTCCGCATGAGCAAGGACAAGACGAATCCCACGTGTCCTCCACCTCCTGAGCTCGCGGGCGAAAATACTGCTCGTGGACGCACCGGTATCGGCTTCGCGAACAAGTCTCGCGCTTCCGTCGACCTCCCTCCTATACCCCGACGTCTCCCTGATTCGGATGTCTCCGACCCGGCCTTTCATCCAGGTTATCATCCCTCTTGGGTAGCCCGCCACTACCCCTCGCTCGAAGAGCTACAGGACAAAATCATGCACGAACATCCTTCCTTATTTGCCTCGGCCCAGTGGTTCTCCTCCGTGGGTATTCGCGACGTTTCCAAAATCGATACCAATTCGCCGACGACGCGGGCATGCTTCCCGGTAATCTCCCTGTGCTTGCTATCCGCTCCTTTGACTGGCGAACCCGTATAGCAGTTCCGATTTCCATCCTACGTCATCCTCCCCCACGGGGCCGTCCCACTCTCTCTCTGCGATTTATGGAGGCCGTATTCGCTCGGCTTGCCATCCCTATTTCCGACACCCTCATACCCTCGTCATACGGTTGTGACACTTGGCGTTGTCGTACAGAGGGCGAACGCCTCTACTTAGACAATCTCATTGATATCACCTTTGGTGACCCTGCCGCCGAAGCGGATCGCCTGTGGCGAAACCGACATACTGTCACATCCGATGCCATCTTCTGGACCGAACCCATTATCCCTTCGAATTTCCGTCATTTAAAACGCGGGGGTATTTTCTTCTTTCAGAACACAGTGCGCTTTGAACGGCGTATTCGGTCTGATACGGGGTACTTCATCGGCTACCAAATGGTAGAGGCGCGCGAGATTTCCCGTCGGCATTATGCAAGTCGTTACCAGCGCATCTCCTCATGGTGGAGCCAGTACGAGGTGAGTCAAGGCTTTTGGGCTGAAATGGGACCCATACTCACGTACTATGGCAGCTACCTGCGGGATCCGCAACACGGGTTATGGGTGGTCTTCCTCACAGAGTGGTGCGTCAAAGTAGCTGCGACCCTCTTGTGGGAGACCTATGACTGCTGGCGCCTGTGGCACCTCCCCGCGAAGCTGATAGCACAAATGGGTCTATTGGACTTCTCTGTCTCTCTGGGTGGCCCTGATTTCAATCGCGAAATACTCTCCCTCCTTGATACGATCGAGGGCGTGGATTGGGACTGTGTCCCTCCGCAAAACTCCTCTCGATCTTTCACTCGCCAACGTCCCTCGTTCTCCCCTGGTCGAAACCACCCAGCCGCGGGCGACTTCGTGTGGTTCAACCCCTGGTCATCGACCCTCTGCTCGGCGTGGGAAGCTCAAACGAGCCGTCGATTCGGAAACCAAACACCCGTTCCCGACGTTACCCCCATCGTCACATCTGACCCCCGGGAGCTTTACGTATGCTCCCGTCCTTCCTCTCCAATTCCTTCTCGATCGGCTGTCCCTGCTTCCCCGCGCGCAGCCCTAGCCTCTCCATCCTCGTCAAAGGCGCCCTCAGCTGTCGAAATTCCCTCGGCAGGCCACACCGAAACATTATCGGTAGGGGAAGTGATATCTTCCCCCCCATCTCCAACAATTTCCAGAAATACCCACGACGTCACGGGCGTATACTGTGCCTTGCTCCGTGCTCACGGTGTTGAGGGAGAGGCTCTGCAAGGAGCCTCGATTGAAGACCTGCGAGTTTTGGCTCGTCTCGTGTCATCACTTCTAAAGGGCAAATCCTTTGGCAACCCTCCGGTATGAGCTGATGGGCGCGACACTTCCCTCGTGATAGCTTGTCGCATCTCTATCCTGCCTGTGCGACGCTGAATTTGCGACCTCGTCATGTCGCCTTTGATCCGTAAATTGACTTTTCCTGCGTGCTCCTTCGTCCCTTCGTTTCCTCCTCTTTTTCTCATTGATGCCCACCCCGTCATAATCACGGTGGCACCCTTATACCTCCTTCCTCCTTCTCTTCACGTCGCTACTTCCTCCTCTTTTTCTCTCTTTTTTTTCTCTGCGTACCGTCACTGCGGTCGTACCCCTCTTTTCACCAACTTCCTCCTCATTTGCATTTTCAATTTTCCCTCTCCTGATTCCCCTATGTTTCCTTCTCTTCAATCCCTCCTCTTTATCCTTGGCAATTTTCCCCCCTCTTTTCATGCGCCCTTTTTACCTCTTCAGATTCCTCGCTTACCTCCTCTTTTCCCTGTTCGGGCGTACTGTAGCCGACGGCTGTCCTCAATCTCCATCGAGCGGGTAGGAAATACCTGAGAAGTTGTGAAAGGATATGTGCTGGTTGACGTGCCGACCCGCAAAAATCTTAAAACAAAGTTTCTCTGTTTGACCTCAGACGCCCGAACCGTTAGTGCGATAGAATCCCCGTTCTCACTAGGAGTTATCTTTCAGTCAACGCCACTCTTCCCCGTGGCCGTCGATCCAACCTCCGCCTGGCGCTATCCATAACGTGAGGACACACGCTGCGCGACGTTGTTCTCCGACCCTTATTATCTCCTCCTTGGCTTGCCATGAACGGCGAGGAACCCACGACGGATGCGCCTCGTCTCGTGATCCGGAAAGGGCCTCTTCCCGTTCAAACATCCAAATGAAATTGATATCAGGTAACGCCACTATCGGCGTATCGGTGGTGAGGGAGCTGGAGCATCATTCTACAACCGTGTCCTTGAGGAAAATGGATCATGAGAATTTGGTAGCCTTAGAGAAGTCATCGTCCTCGTCAGTGCCAATCGCAACTTCTTCGCTGTGGTCACGGGGTACTGCGTCTTCGTTTGAAGACTTGACAAGTGATGCGCTCTTTCTCAATCGGGTGCTTCGCTGTCTCCACCCTTGTAGTTATCCGTCATTTTCACGGGCACCCCCTTAGAAACCGACTTTTCGAACAATTTGGAGTGGACGTGCAGCGGTGGAAAATGTCCAGTTGTCACTGTCCCTTGGGAAAAGACCTCACTCGTTTCTTTCACGGCGGTCTCCGGTGGTTACACCGCCTTCCCCGAATAAAATCCCTTGATGCTCCCAGGTCGTCTGCTCTTTCCCTCGCGTGGGCTTCCACAAAATCCACACAATCCGCTCTCTCCCACGTTGCTACTCCACTCTCGGCGCCCTCTCACGCTTCACCAACTCGTCGTGCGATCTCCTCTCAGCCCCTATCGCTTCGGTCAGACAAGAAATGTCCATCGGCATCACGGATCATATTGAGCCTATGCGACGCGTCGATCTTGATCCCGCCAGCAGTTGCCCTGTAAAAAGTTCCTTGAACCAGCCTTTCGTTAGCGGTTTCAAGTGTGGCGGTTGGCGCGGTAAGTTGAGAGTCTCTGGCCATTTTGAGGAGCGATCGCGCTGCATGGGAACGGCCTCTTCGATCACAACCTCGACCGCATTAAAAACCAAAAAAAATGTGCTTGCAAACGTTGCCACGTGTGTCCGCCAACTTCGTGACAAAATACGTACGTATTTTGTCATGTCACAGGAAGGTCAAATCAGCCTATCGGAGGCAATAAAAAATCGGCGCAAATATTTTAGTCCGGGCCAGCAAAAAATGTGTCATAAATGTAGCAACGCTTGTTGATTTCATGTCGCGATTTTGCACATTTTTTACCAATAACGCCATTGGCTGAAAACCGGAATAGTTATGGCACAGCGGCTCTACCTGGCCTGCGGCGGTAGATGGCTGGCTGGCGCTGTACACGGGCAGGTCCCGCAGGGCCAAACGCTTTTACATTGATGCAATGATGAGACGGTGATCATTGCTGCATATGCGCAGCCACCGACGACCATGTTTTGCTGCTCCAGGGCAATGAAAATATGTCTCCATTCGCAGCTCAAATGCAGCACTAGACGTAATGCTCCGACCTACTCTCAGTCAATGAAATGTTAGTCCAGTACCTTTCTTGCAAAGATGATATCACCCCGCTGGTCCAGAAACGGTCCCAACTCGAAGGATGAAACCGATAGCGGTTCCAGCGGCGTTCACATCACATTTATTTGTAGCAACCAAAGAGTATTGTTACGGCTACATACACTACATCTACCCCGTCCAAATACCGGAATACCGCAGCAGTGGTTCATTGCGCTTCCGTTAAATACAATAATCAACGCCAAAAAACATAACAGGAGAGGTCAGTTACGGTCACAGTACGTCATGATGGTGGATTGGAATTCTGAGAGACCAAGGAGGGTGTACTGATGGCTAACCTGATCCTGAGTTAGAAGACCGGCGGGTTGACCTGCAGTGAGACAAGGAACGCTGTGAGGCTTGGTCAGAACAGTTCTTCGAGACTTTCAATGTGTTAGAGAATGTGCGAACTTACGTTACAGCTTTGTAGGTAATCGCAAAACGGCATTGCCTAGAGAAAGCGCACACTTACCAAACGTCTGCAGCGCAATCGTGTCTCCGCATGAGATTTCAACCGAACACGCAACTCGCAGAAAGCAAACTGTCAAAAACGAGGATGCGCGGTGGGTCATGACTGTGGCAGAAGTGGCGTCACTTACTGTGGATGATATCTCAACCAAACACGCAACTCGCAGAAAGGAAACTGTTAGAAAAATGGATGCGTGGTGGGTCAGGACTGTGGTAGAAGTGGCGTCACTTACTGTGGATGATATTTCAACCAAACACGCAACTCGCAGAAAGGAAGCTATTAGAAAAATGGATGCGTGGTGGGTCAAGACTGTGGGAGAAGTGGCTTCACTTACTGTGTGGATGATATCTCAACCGAACACGCAACTCGCAGAAAGGAAACTGTCAGAAAACGGGATGCATGGTGGATCAAGACTGCGGACGACGGGCGTGCAGAGAGTTGGATCTGGTCCTGGAACTATATTGCTGCATATATATATGCAGTGCTCAGAAAAAACGGTAGCTAGATATTTCAAATTGTTCATGGGCACGTGTCGTACTGAAATCTCAATTTGAAATTACTGAATTCGGTATGGCATGGCTGTCCTTAACGACAGCCATTCATTGAGCTTTTGCATGCGGCATCACATCAAAATGCGAGTAGGAGCATATCCTTTTTACCGTTTCTATTCATTGAACCAAGCTTTAATATTAACGGCACAACCGTATGCATCGCCAAATGTAACAAAAGACCTTCTTTCGGCTGTAGAGCAGTAAGCTTGCTGAAATCTTGTTAATGCCGAGGTCCATGCCAAACTTCACTGCAGCCCCACTTCCAGTTGCGGACCTGGTCGAAACTGTCACAGATGGGGCGTCAAAGCAAGAGTGGTTGGGTTCTTAAAAATCGCGGACCTTATGCAAAGCGTTCCGAAGATGTTGCATCACAAGGGACTACTTCGGATGGGCACGCACCATCTTCTTCTGAACCTCAGCTTGAAAGACATCGAAAAAGAGCAAGGCCATGTAGGCAACTGTCTACAAAGCCAGCTAAACGTCCAGGAGATGGGTTCATGTTACTAGACGGTCGGTCAGAATCCTACGCTTCCCTTTTGAAAGACGGGCTTTTAAGCGATCTCCAAGAATACCAAGGCGTCATGCATGACGGTGTGGAGGCACTTCCACCAAGTCCTCACCCCGAGCGAAATAACACGATCCGTTGTGAAGAAAGCGAAGGAATTTCTGGATTAGACATTGGATTGAGCGTTGAGCAGGACAATGCCTACGAAGCTGAGGAGTCTGAGGAGCTGATAGACAGCATGTTCGAAAGCGCTTCTGGTGGAATTCGATTGACCTGGACAAATATTGCATCACTGATAACAGCAACTGGGAGCACGCGTCTCAGCGAGACTGCGTATCAGACACTTGCCAACTTTAGGAACTGGAGACCGAATGAAAGGCAGCTCACTCTCAAACTGCCAAGTACATCTACTCTGAAGAGACGTGTTCGTCCATTTGCGAAATCCAACTTTTTCGTTCCTTGTCATGTAGAAATGTTTACTGTGGATTTGTCGAAGTCTGGGTCGAAGGCTGGCGTTGGAAAGTATACCTCACAGGACAGCGCTCCGACCATGATTGTAAGACCGAGCAACTGGGCAAAACTTGACTTTTCGACAGCAAAATTGCGGGAGATGGTGCAAGGAAGACGGCATGATATGGATCCGTCAATCGAGATACCGAGGTTCTCGGATATTGAGGACACTCCAATAATCAAGGATAGGGCTGGGAGTCTATCTGTTTATCGGATTCCAACCGAAGATGGTGTGACAGTGAAACTGCGAAAAGGGCTCCTTCTTAACATTACGTTCGAAACAAGTGACGCGGTGAAGAGCAGATTGATGCAAGCCCAGTTTGCAGTAACGTCCTCAACGAACATGAGATTTGATGCAGTTGTATCTTCCTTCTTTGTTTACGATGAGCCAAATGGGACAGAATGGCAGGCGGAGTCCAATTCAAAGCGTACCAAAACGATGAAGAGGAAGAGACCAGAATCTCTGGCATTCCTTCCCAGTGACATGGTCGTCGAACTTGCACTCCCAGGACACCCAGACGCCGAAGATTCGGAAGAACCAACGCAAACACCCTTCCTTGTGTATAGGATGTGGAGAAGACAGAACTGGGATGACGACTACGCCACCAGCTTGGTTTTATCTTCTGAAAGAAATGTTTCGAATCTCACCGGAACGAATAGGGGCGTTTACAACCAGATGTTTGACAAAACCGTAGTGAAACGAGTATCTGCCGATGATAATCCAATGGACAAGGGTCACCGCGTCGATGCGGAAAGCAGTGGACGTTTGGAAGATGGAAGAAAGTACGTTGTGTATAGAATGTTTCTGTACTCTGATGGATTTACGCCGTATATTGGAAAGAAAGGAAGCATGGGTGGTGTATACATGCTGCCAATAGGTATGGCTCCGGAGAACCGCAATGGAGCAGGAGCCATCAGACCTATCGGGCTAACTCCTCCAGGGGTATCTACAAACGAGGTACTGGCGGCAGTTATTGATGATATCATTGAGGGGACAGAAAAGGGATTTGAGATGACCACTGCAAAAGGAGAGAAGGTTGTTCTTTTTCTCGATGTCGTCGGGTACGTTGGAGACTATCCTGCAGTGTCCCACACTTTGGACCTACTAGGGCACTGCTCCAATGTTCCATGTCACTTATGCAGCTATGGTAGGTACGACAAGTCTGGATTTCAAGGAAGCAAGTATTGTTACACAACCCGCATCCATTCCGACCATCCATCTTTCGCGAGAGATGAGAACCGGGCTACTGCATTGAGGAGATCCAAGTTATCCAGGGAAGAGTTGAAAGCCCTCGGAATGGATGACGCAGATACGTTTGAGACAAGTTTGCAGGCACTTCATCAACTCTCTGAGAAACTGCGACAAGTTCGCGCTCGTGTGCCTCGTGTACTCGGCAGTAGCAAACCGGTTGTTCCTTCTGTTTTCGATTCGTATCGCTCATGCGTTGTGGCTCCCCATCATCTTTTCCTCGGGATTGGTCGCGACATCATGAATCTCTGTATAAAACTGCTACCAAAAGATGTACGCAAAGATGCCGAGGTAATTGCCAAGATGGCTCTGAAGGATGGCTATCTCATATATCAG
>NW_005179398.1:40567-46566 GCF_000350225.1 Chondrus crispus | reverse complement strand
GAGTTGAGTCGGTTGTTGTGTCCATGGGGAGGGGTGACGACACCGGGGCGGATTGGATGGGATCTTCTTCTTCTGAGTCAGGAATGCCGACTGGGACTTGGGAGACGGTGACCATTTCCCCGATTGGCTCTTCGGCCGTAACGGGAAAGTATTTGGTCTTGGCACCACTAAACAGAGACTGGGCGCGAACAGCACCGCGGCCAATGATTTGATCAACCTCGGTCGGCGAGGGGTTTCCGGGTGCATCAGGCGGGTGGACGGAGTTCATATGCTGTCGAAGCCGTTTCGGGGTGCCCTTGGAGAGCTTGCAAAGAGGACAGAAGTAGACTAATTTGCAAGTGAATCCTTGAAGCGAGGGGAGGCTCTTGATGGGAAGAGGGATGGCCGGATCGGGGAGGAATTGGGGAGCCTGCAGGTAGTCGGAAAGGAGCGGAGAATCGGAAACAGAGGTACGGTGGAAGGAGAGGGCTTCTTCTGCGAGTCTAGAGCGCTGTGCGGCCTGGGGAGTAGGGATGTTGTGAACGTGGCGCAAGTGGTCGCTGAAGGCCCTTGCGCTGGGGGACCCGCTCTTGCAATCGACGCAGACAAGGATGAGGGGGATGGAATGGAAGCCAACAGACAAGGACGTAGGTGCGAGATGCAGTGGCACCCGAGGATCGTTGCGGACGAAAGCGGCGGCATGCGATGGCGTAGTCATTGCGCGTGAAGTCGGGAGAGAGCGGGAAAGGAGGCGAGAGGTGAGGGGTTTCGGGGATGCGAAACGCTGGGGAAGAAGAGAAGAGGTAAAGAGAGAGAGCGGGGGGCCAGTGAGTACGAGAACCCTGTATATGTAAACATTGCGTCGAAATAAGACCTGCGAGGGGCTCATACTGAGTAGGAGAACGGGGAGCCTGGGTAGCACAGAAAAGAAGGGTTGACGTTCCGATACGTGGTGAAGTTCTACGATGATGTGGAGAATTTGGCATAGTTAGTAGTGGGTGTCAAGGAAGTAGGGTCATGAAATTAAGGGTGATTACGTGAGTTAGGGAAACACGTCGCTGTATGGCGTCAGAAGGGAATGGGGATGTGAATTTGATCTGTGGTTTGCCAGAGTCTGAATGAGGTGCAGGTTGAGCAATTTTGCTTTTGGTTGAAGTTATGAGTGTGCATCTCGAATTTGAGATTAGAGGGAGGAGGGGGATTACGGGAACACAGTTGTCCATGTACATTCCTAACAGTGGGGGCCGGTGGCTGTATACTTCCAAAAAGTTCTTCGACCGACTTTCCTACGCTGACGGCTTCCCAAGTCCAGGAAAATTCTAACTAATTGAAAACTCAATATTAACATTAAATTTATAATGGTTACAACATGCGCTAGTTAGTAACGAAATCGCGTCCCAAGGACGCAGGGGTTTGGAGCACCATTGTCTGGATGATGGTAGAGCTTGTGCAACAATTAAATGATCATTAAATATTAACCACAATTATTTACTAATTACAATATTTCTAATTAGGGGATTAATGGAGTGGGAGATTAATTAATGTCTGACACTGTCAAGCAAGAGCCAACAGCTGACACTGTCCAGCATTTACGCGGACAACTCCCACGTACAACGGTCGTCACACACGACCTCCATTCGAGTTGGTGTGCTTGTTTAATGCATTGGGTCTATATATTTGCAGACTTATTACTGCACTCTAGGGCACTCTAGACTTCGTATTGTGACATTACGGCTTAAAAGACGTAGTCGATTCCACGATAGATTGGCAAAGGATATATAAGTAAAGTTTGTTGTTCAGTTATGGTGGGGGATTTTTCGACTATAGAGCCCTGCCGGGCTCTCAAAAATATCAGGGTAAATCGCGCAGGCTTGCAAGAGCAGGCAAGGTCTTTGGTATGATATGTAATGTTCTGTCGTGGAACAAGATTTTCAAAAGCTGTATGGGTGGCCAGCCATACTGCAACTAATGTAATTTTTGCTAATTGTTTGGAGGTCGATTCCAGTATGGCTGGCCACCCATACAGCTTTTGAAAATCTTGTTGCACGACAAAAATGCAATGTATTACTCGTGGCGAATAAAATGCAATGTACTCCACGTGTAGATGACTAAAATGCAATGAAGTACACGTGGCGAGCAAGACATTTATTAAATCGTAGTTAAATATTTATGTTAAGTATATAGTGTTTATGAAATGCATTAATTCATGTCCGACAGTGTAATGTTCCGCGATCGCATCCTAAGGACGCAAAGTTTCGGGGTACCATTGTTCTAATGATGGTACTGCTCGACATTAATTAAATAGTAGTTAAATATTAAATTATTAACGTAAAATCTAAGATTTTTGATATTTTTTGGGGCGTGATTTGAGTATGATTCTAGTATGGTTGTCGCGCGACAAAATTTCATTTTGCTGTATGGGTGGCCAGCCATACTACAACTTTATTAAAATTTGATAACTTTCGGAGGGTGATTCTAGTATGGGTGGCCACCCATACTAACATTTCTTGTATTGGTAATATAGTGCTGACCTGTGCCAATGGGACGAAAACGGCTCTATATCGAACCTGGCAGTATAAGAAAACTGAAATTTCGACTTTTTAAAGCCATTTTTCTTGCATCACTGCTTTCGAAGTGTGGTTCCGTGAACTCCGATACCCTCCGATCCACGGAGAAGCGGGTGTCCGTCGGATAATTTATTGCGTGGAAACTACGGTATGACCCATTGCCTGCGTCTCATTACGTATGGTGTGCTGTACTGTCGTCTGGATCAAACTACACGAAAATTCTAACTAATTGAAAACTAAATATTAACATTAAATGTATAATGATTACAACATGCCCCAATTAATTACCAAACTGCGTCCCAAAGACGCAAGGGTTTGAAGCACCATTGTCTGGATGATGGTAGAGCTTGTGCATCAATTAAATGATCATTAAAAATTACTTCAATTATTTACTAATTACAATATTTGTATTTAGGGGATTAATGGAGTAGGGGACTAAGTAATGTCTGACACAGTCAAGCAAGAGTTAATAGCTGACACTACCAAGCAATTATGCAGACAACTCCCACGTACAACGGTGCTCGCGCACGACCTCCATTGATTCCAAATTTTAGAAAAATGTCTTAGATTTTGGTTCTGTGATCAGTGGTCACTGATCACAGACCAAGGAGGGGTGTCGTACGACACCTCCAAATCTTGGACACAACCGGTTGAAGCGGCAGCCCAATAATATCGAAAAAATATTTGCGTTAATAGGATGGTACAGCTTTAGAAGACCTTAATGTTAATGGAAAGTACTTCAGATAGAGCGAGTCTGGCTTTAGGGCGGTGAGAATGTAGAAGGGTCTGTGGGTACAGAGCAATACTCGCGTTAATGGGATATTACAGTTTTAGAAGACCTCAATATTAATTGGAAAGTACTTCAGATAGAGGGAGGCTGGCTTTAGGGCGAAAAAACTGTCAACGGGCCTGTGAGTAGAGCGGGTATCGCTCGTGGCGAAGTTGTCATCGCCAAAACTTAAGATTGCAAATTTTTAGAAAATGTTTTAGATTTTGGCCCTGTGATCAGTGGGTAAAAAATCAGTGGGTCTGTGATCAGTGGGTCTGTGATCAGTGGTCACTGATCACAGACCGGCGAAGGGTGTCGTACGACATCGTCCTTGCTGTAAAATTTGACAAAATTTTAGATTCCAAATTTTTTGGCAAATGGCCCTGTGATCAATGGGTCTGTGATCAGTGGTCACTGATCACAGACCGGCGAAGGGTGTCGTACGACATCGTCATTTTAAGAAATATTTGCACCACAACCAAACGCTTCCAGCCCCCCAAACGGTGCATGCACCTTTCCGCCCTGCGCCTTCCAGAACTCCGATCTCTCCACAGGCAGAGAGGCTCTACTGTGGGCTCACAAGAAGACTTCGTAATAACGAACAACACTGTTGTACAATTGTCGGATCTTGCTGTCATCGAAAGTTGTGTGAAAGCCATGTACGTGAGCATTAAATCTATTATGATTGCAATATGCGTTAATTAATAACGAGATCGCGTCCCAAGGACGCTGGGTTTTGGAGCACCCTTGTCTGGATGATGGTAGAGCTTGTGCAACAATTAAATGATCATTAAATATTAACCACAATTATTTACTAATTACAATATTTCTAATTAGGGGATTGACGAAGTACGGGATTAATTAATAGCAGTCCTCGCGCACGACCTCCATTGCAGTTGGTGTGCTTGTTTAATGCATTGGGTCTATTTATTTGCAGACTTATTACTGCACTCTAGGGCACTCTAGACTTCGTATTGTGACATTACGGCTTAAAAGACGTAGTCGATTCCACGATAGATTGGCAAAGGATATATAAGTAAAGTTTGTTGTTCAGTTATGGTGGGGGATTTTTCGACTATAGAGCCCTGCCGGGCTCTCAAAAATATCAAGGTACATCGGGCAGGCTTGCAAGAGCAGGCAAGGTATTTGGTATGATATGCAATATTCTGTCGTGCAACAAGATTTTCAAAAGCTGTATGGGTGGCCAGCCATACTGCAACTAATGTAATTTTTGCTAATTTTTTGGAGGTCGATTCCAGTATGGCTGGCCACCCATACAGCTTTTGAAAATCTTGTTGCACGACAAAAATGCAATATATTACACGTGGCGAACAAAATGCAATGTACTACACGTGTGAATGACCAAAATGCAATGAAGTACACGTGGCGACCAAAATGCAATGTTTTAGACGTGGCGACTTAATGAATGTCGGACAATGTAATGTTCGGCGATTGCCTCCTAAGGACGCTGAGGTCCGGAGTGCCATTGTTGTAATGATGGTACTGCTCGACATTAATTAAATCAAAGCTAAATATATAGTGTTTATAATAGGCATTAATTAATGTCCGACAGTGTAATGTTCCAGGATGGCGTCCTAAGGACGCGTTGTTTCGGAGTACCATTGTTCTAATGATGGTACTGTACTGCTCGACATTAATTACATCATAGTTAAATGTATAGTGTTTCTAATATGCATTAATTAATGTTCGACAGTGTAACGTGTTATAGATTGCGTTTTGATCACCACGTGTCATACAAAGCATTTCTGTTCGCACGTGTAATACATTGCGTTAGGGTGATTTTTGGTAATGTTTTGGGGGGTGATTTGGGTGTGATTGTAGTGCGGTTGTCGCGCGACAAGATTTCATTTTGCTGTATGGGTGGCCAGCCATACTACAACTTTATTAAAATTTGATAACTTTTCGGAGGGCAATTCTAGTATGGGTGGCCACCCATACTAACATTTCCTGTATTGGTAATATAGTGCTGACCTGTGTCTGTGGGACGAAAACGGCTCTATATCGAACCTGGCAGTATAAGAAAATTGAAATTTCGACTTTCTAAAGCCACTTTTCTTGCATCACTGCTTTCAAGGAACTCACGCAGGGCGCTATCACTCATACTGCACATCTGCACTAAAGATTCAAGTCTTACAAATGCCAAAACGCTTTATGCTGGGACCACAGACGCAGTGACGGACCTGGAATACTGGGATGGTCTGTTGCTGCGTTGTTTTTTGTGTCTATCCCTATCCCCCTGCCTCTGCCGTCCTCTTGCTCTGCCCTCGTCCTTGTGCCGCCGCCGCCCCCACCGCTGGCACCGCCGCTGCCGCCATTTGGCATTAGTCCCCTAAATCCCCTAATCGGATTGGTCTACTTCTTTTCTCGATCTGTTTATCGAAGATTGTGCTCTCATTGCCGTCCAAATCCGTAAGTACCACAAGTAAGGCGAGCCAGTCAACGGGGGCTGCTTCATTCTTGCTTGAAATCGCAGCAAATGATACGGCATCGCTTCGGAATGTTGTATCCTTACTCGGGGACGTCGAGAGGAACACACCCACCGTTAAGTTATTTTTTGCTGGCTTCAGAAGTTGAAAGCAAAGAAATTAACACGCCAAAAAAACAGCAAACACTCTAACTAAAGAAATAGAAACGATCGCAATATTCTCGCTGCTTTACCATGT
>NW_005179398.1:33428-40467 GCF_000350225.1 Chondrus crispus | reverse complement strand
CAATTAGGTACCATCTGCTGCTGTGCGACGCGTGATAAGTGCGGCAGTCGGGAAGGATAGGAAAAGAGCATATGGGCCGCAATGGAAAAGAGGTACTGCTTCTGAGCATACCGTGGCCAAGAACGAGTGTACGAAAGTGCTATGGCAGTGGTGGATGTGGAGTGAGGATATGCCAAGAGCCGCGAATGGCGGAGAGATTTGACATCTGAGGCATGCGTTCGAAGGACAAGACGATTCTGTAAGAGGAGGGTTGAGGAAGCTGACGAGGCTGAGGTGCGGCCAGAGATGGCATGCTCCGCTAAAGCGCAGATCCACTGACCGGATGCTACCGCTTCAATAGTTTTGTACGAGGGTAGAAACATGTCTGTTTTTGCGAATGTGGCAGGGATTCTGAATATACTTGTAGGGGAGAGCGCGAGGAGGATGGCTTTGCGAATACCGCCGGCATGCAACACCCGTAATTAGCGGGAAGAGTTGCCCTTGCTCACGCTCATTAATGGCCCGCCGTCCACGTCCATCTCTACAATCCCCACTGCGCCCCTCTCAAGCTGCCCCCGAACGGCACGTTGCTCCGACGTGCATCCGAGCTGCCCCTGCTCTCCAAAATTGATAGCAACAAATCAATGGCGACTTGAAAGCATCCCTGACCTGCATCACGGCGAGCTCGGCGGCGAGCTCCAGCGGGCACGTAGAAATCGGAAAGCAGGCGGCTGTGGCCCGGAGAGCATTCCGCGCTTGCTCCCCGACTGCACGGGGACAACGAGGCAATGGGTGTAGTGCAGAAACGCGCGAGGCGCGACCACCATCCGCGGTCAACTGGAGGGTCACGCACGGATAGGCCAATGTGTACAATGAAGCGGACACGCGCGGGAGTTTGAAGGTAAAGCGGTAGGCAAGCGGTGAAGGTGGAACGGCGCGGCTCTGGGAAGGTGTATGCAGAACTGGCCCGTGCTCATACAATCTGCCTCTCACGGGGAACAGTCCCTCGCTCGCCCCCCTCATCCCCCCAACCGAGTGAATTATATGGTAACGAACCGCTCTGCGCCTTAGCGAACCCCTTTCCCCCACCCACACCGTCGTCCATAGCCCCGCTCTTTATAAACAGCCAACCCCGCCGTACTAGCTTTCGTTCCTCTCCCCTCCTCACCCTTCCTCCCGACGCTCATCATCTCATCTTGACTCCTTTTTTTTCGTTCTACGATACCACCAACTCTCCAACATGTTTCCCACCGCCTCCCCCCAAACACCGTTCTTCCCTATCGGTTGCCCTACAGAGCCTCCCCCTAACTCCCTCGACGCTTTCGTTTCTCGCTTCACTCCTCCCGCTCCCAAACCTCTTACCCCCCCACCTGCTTGCAAGGGCTGCTCCAAGCGCAAGCCCAAAGGGATCATTCGCTTTCTACCAGATGGAACCCCTTGGACTTGTGCCAGGTGCAAAACTGTCATCACCCCCGTCCGCCGTAGCGGATCGGGCGGCGTTGCAACGCTTTGCAACGCATGCCGCTTGCGCCGCTCCAAAAACATCCGCGCCGCCCTCGAAGGGGGTATTTCCAAGAAGCGCGGGAAGAAGGGGGCCAACGCCAAGGTCAAATCGAGTGAACGCAAGGCAGTTGCGCAGAAAAAGACGTTCAAGAAGGCTGTTGCGCTGCAGCAACACCGACAAGATGTGCCAGTTGCCAACAATACGAAACAGCCTGGCCGCTTTGTTCACCATGGAAACGACCAACAACCGAATCAAAACACACCGGCGCTTCGGGAGCAGCCAGCCCGAGTCTCGCAGGCTCCTGGGCGTGTACACTACGTCATTAAGGAGGAGCAATGCGCGACAATTGAGCAGTCTGCGTATGGCACAGCGCAGCACCAGCCTCCCGCGCATTGGGAAGCACAGTACCAGCCTCCATATGGTTCCCCGGAAGAGCAATCTCCAGCCTCGGACACTTCATATGAAACTTACGCTGTCAAGGATCACAGCATCCCGGTAGAGTATTTGCCGGTCACCGCGCAACACCAGGAGCGGGTATATCGGGAGGCAATACAAGAGGAGCTCGCCGCAGCGGTCGGCTGGGAAGCCCAGAAAAAATGCGTCCCTTGGCCGGTGGCAGGAGGCTACGCTCCCGATGGCCACATCACTGAAGGCGAGGTGGAAGCCTACAGGGCAACGAAAATGGAGTATCACATCTATTTGGATCGATAACGTTGCACGCGAATGTGATGAGGACGCAGGAGAGGCAGGGTGAGCATGAGGGCACGCTGAGCGATAGATATGAAGACCAAGTGTGTTCACCAGCACTGCCATTGTCGATGAGCACGGAGAGCGACGAAGTGCTGGCGGCAATCGCTTGCGGGATGGAGGGTGCTTCGCACGTGACGGATGCGCCATCTCCCCTACCGTCGGCGTTGGAGCCGATGGCAGCGGGGCTGCAGCGGTGTCTACAGAGCATCGCTGGACGAATTGCATCACAGAAACTGATGCTGCACCGCCTGAACGAGGTGCAGTTTCAACTACTCGCCGACGGGAACATTGGAGATGCGGTATCACAGGCGCGCCGGGAGATTGCGGGGCTGAGGGACTACGGTCGTGATACGATAGAAGTGATGAGGGGGTTTGCTACAGCTCTGCTTGGCGGAAGGGAGTGAGACGTGGGACCAAGGTTGGAGGAAAAGGCTTTAGTTGTATGTAATGCGTGCTCATCGTGTGTTTGTCGTTCAGTAAATTTTTTTTGCGTGTTTCAAAGTGTGCGAAACGGGTGGTGTCGGTAGAGTTTGAACCGAGAGTGCAGATGCGGCCGTCGCCGCGCTACAGTACGAGCGAGATGGAAGGGTTTGACCTGAACAGGTGGCGTTCACGCCACCTGCATAGAGCATCGCGAATGGGACATGGGCAACCTATCATTCGTAAGGCATGTGTGCGGGCAGCGAGCGGGACGCTGTATCGAGGGACGAGGGAGAAAGGAAAGGGTGGAAGAGGGACGGACGAGCGGGACGCTGTATCGAGGGACGAGGGAGAAAGGAAAGGGTGGAAGAGGGACGGACGTGGGAGAAGAGTGTCTGAAGAGTGTCACGGGCACCTCATTGGCATGTTGGCTTGAATGTTTGAAGGTCATTGCAAGAGCGGATGCGAGATTTCAACGTCACAGGAGTGATGGAAAAACTTGGACAAAGACGAGAAGAACGATAGAACGATACTGGTACAGTTGCATACATATCATATATACATACCGATCATAAGGCCAAAAGCCTCCCAGTGCTCCGTGGGGGAGGTTTCGACGGCTAGGTACAAAAAATCGCTGACGCGTCTCTCATCTTGTCAGACTTCGAATAATTGAACAACTGAAGGGGGGTTGCCCTACATTTTGGAACGCCAAAATAGCTCGGATATGCAAATTATTTGAAAACAACCGTATGGGGGAGGTGGGGGGGCGCAGCGGCCGCGAGGAAGGGCGCGGCTCTACAGCGCTGGGAGGGGCCAGCTGTGGACGCGGAGTCGTGCGGTGTGACGCGCGCGTGTCGACGGCGCGAGCGCGTGCCATAGACTCACGATGCAGCGGGCGTCAGGTGGGGGGGCGCAGCGGCCGCGAGGAAGGGCGCGGCTCTACAGCGCTGGGAGGGTCCAGCTGTGGACGCGGAGTCGTGCGGTGTGACGCGCGCGTGTCGACGGCGCGAGCGCGTGCCATAGACTCACGGTGCAGCGGGCGTCACGGGGTGGGGCGCGACTCTGCAGCGCTGGGAGGGGCCGGCTGTGGACGCGGAGTCGTGCGGTGTGACGCGCACGTGTTGACAGCACGAGCGCGAGTCATAGGCTCACGGCGCAACGGGCGTCACGGGGTGGGGCGCGAATTTTGCGTTTTCGTGGGAGAGGCGTCGGACACCAGCGACGGCGTCGGTCACCTTTATAATAATATTAAAAACGTCAATAAATGTTGCAGATTTCAATTGTATGTCGCCAATTTTTACAGCATACATCTACTTTACGGCGCAGGGGGGGGAGAGAGGGGGACGCACACCGTCTTTCAGCCCACAAAAACTGTACGCATGTGATTTGGGACGTACCGTATATTTTCATAATCAATTTGAATCGAACACGTCACCCGCCGCCTGGAAACCAAATGACGACGTTGTGCTCTGTAGAGCATGACGTCATTGTTACTAGAGAAAGTTTTGGAATAATAAAAATAATGGCAACATTATAATAGCATATATGAAATATTTTTTCAAAATATTACACGAACAAACGCTGTACGATTTTCATTAAGGACATATATTTTTATCACCAATTCGAACATTACACGTCATCCCCCATTATAGAAACATGATTACTACGTCATTGTCATTCATTTACTGAACGCGGTTGTGCAGTCGTACTGCGTACTGTTGATGCTTTAAAATTTATTATTAAGGGATGAGCCACCGCCCTCAACGGACAATTAAAAATTTAAAAACCCAGTTGGCATAAACTAGGCGCACTGCAAACAGAATACAAATCCTATTGTGGCGCCAATATGCCGATGCCCTTGCGTATTATTCGAAGGACTGGTTCATGCAGGAATTAAAAAAACAGAACTATCCCACACATACCAGCTGATATGAGTGAATGTATTAAATTATCATACTAAATGTAAGAATCATAAGAATTTCACTTCTTTTAACTTGACGATGCTACGGTGGAGGAATGTAGTTACAATTATAGAACTTTACGACAAATTGTCTTGTATGAACAAATAAGATCCCCCATTTATGTAAAAGGTGTATCATGTTTGTTCAACATACGTGTAGGGGTTGAAGGAAGGGAAAATGTTCACACGCTACATACCACTACCCTATGTTTAGTTCCGGCGTCAGTTCCCGCGGGACGATACGTTTTTGGCACATGTCAGGATCGATACGTAATGACAAAAAACGTATCGTCCAGGCCTGATTCGACGTATGTGCGATTTTGGTACTGTCTACGGTATATGGCCCAAAACGTATCGTGCCGGGCGGTTTTAACGGCGACGGTTTTCTGGTGGGACGATACGTTTTAGGCCGATTTACACGGCGGCACCACCATACGCGCTGTATTGGCAACATTGCTGTTGGGAATTTCTGACTAAAATTTTGCCGACGGCGGCGCACAGCCAATAAAATGTCAGTGCGCAAAATTTAGTTTTTGCCGTGTGCGATTAGAGGCGCATGAGCAATATTATTAACTTCATATTTTATCACGTACCGTGTCCCTCGTCTGGCAAGATTGTCAGATGCCCAAAACGTATCGTGCTGGGTGGGGCAATTACAGCAGGCAGATTTAGTGGCAGGGCCTTATACTGCACTAACAGTGTCCTAATGCGCATGTACGAGTTACACAATAAGGCGGCGTAATTTATGTCCTGAACATCAAAGCTTTCTAAGTTATTTACTGCGCGAAATTGAAAAGCGCCGTATGCAGGTTTCGATGATCGTTGCCTCAACGACGCATTTTGGACGGGTGTGTCAGAGATGCGTTGGGGAGGGATGCGCGCACGATGCGTTCTGGAGAGGTGCGTCTAGGATGCGAGCTGAGGGGGTGCGAGAATGATGCGTTGGAAGGGGTGCCAGAATGCTACGTTGGAGAGGGGTGCGCTCGTGATGTGTTCTATAGGGGTGCGCTCATCATTCGTTTTAGAGAGATGCCAGAATGATACGTTCGAGAGGGGTGCTGCCACGACGCGTTCTAAGGGGGTGCGAGATTGATGCGTTCGGGAGGGGTGCGCCCATGATGCGGTCTGGAGGGGCGCGAGAACAATGCATTTTGGAAGGGTGCGAGAATGATACGTTCGGGAGGGGTGCGCCCACGATGCGTTCTGAAGGGGTGCGAGAATGATACGTTCGAGAGGGGTGCGCCCACGACGCGTTCTAGGGGGGTGCGAGATTGATGCGTTCGGGAGGGGTGCGAGAATGATACGTTCGGGAGAGGTGCGCCCACGATGCGTTCTGAAGGGGTGCCAGAATGATACGTTCGAGAGGGGTGCGCCCATGATGCGTTCTGGAGGGGCGCGAGAACGATGCGTTTTGGAAGGGTGGGAGAATGATACTTTGGAGAGGGCTACTCGCAAGACGCGTCCTGCAAGGGGCCTGCACGGTGAGTTTGCATGTTTCTTTTCTGTTTCAGCTACTTCTGTAGTAGATGGCCGTTACGAAAGCACAACTGAAAATTTTGTGGGGTTGTTTCTGTAGTGGAGAAACATCGCGATGGACGTCTGTTCATTACGGGAAAAGTCGGTGTCCCGTGTCTGATGGGTGAAGAAGAGGAGGCGGGCAACATGACTAGCATATCTTCGTTCTGCCACGGATTGAACCCGTTGGAAGGGCGTAGTGCCGTGGAGGTTTATTGCTTGACGAAATCCATGCGTGACGTCCCTGACGACCTTGGCGATACTTTAAAAGTATAGATGGACGCAGGTTGCAACCGTGGATAAAGTTGCTTGAACGTCCTCCGTCGTGACGGCACCTGTGAGTTGAGCTGCCTTCTCACGGCGTAAAGGCAGAGCTTCGAGGGCTTCATCAAAGTCGGTGATCGACAGGAATGTGTTGCGGAGGGCGATGCCGGAGTCTGCGTCATTTTCCTCCAATTCGGTATGAGATCGTCGACCCGGGGCCAGGTCCGAACTGGAACACGTTAGACGGGCCAATACGTCGGCGGCACATTTGTGGAGCTCATAAGACGGGGAGTTGGGGTCTGGAGTGATGAGGTCTAGAGTTGAGTCGGTTGTTGTGTCCATGGGGAGGGGTGACGACACCGGGGCGGATTGGATGGGATCTTCTTCTTCTGAGTCAGGAATGCCGACTGGGACTTGGGAGACGGTGACCATTTCCCCGATTGGCTCTTCGGCCGTAACGGGAAAGTATTTGGTCTTGGCACCACTAAACAGAGACTGGGCGCGAACAGCACCGCGGCCAATGATTTGATCAACCTCGGTCGGCGAGGGGTTTCCCGGTGCATCAGGCGGGTGGACGGAGTTCATATGCTGTCGAAGCCGTTTCGGGGTGCCCTTGGAGAGCTTGCAAAGAGGACAGAAGTAGACTA
>NW_005179398.1:18251-33328 GCF_000350225.1 Chondrus crispus | reverse complement strand
TTCTTCTCGCGTTCCGCATTCATGGAGGGGCATGACCAACCCACAGTCGAAACAGGAACAGGCCGTGCACGTGCAGCCCGTACTTCCCCTCTTCATCTTCTCGCACAGGCTGGACTTGTGACATATTTCGGTCAATCGCCGTGCTCCACAAACATTGAGGTTGCCCCGATCCTCTTGCAGAAAGGACAAACAAGGTTGGCGCTGAACGGCTTGGGAAATGTAAGTGATGAAGTACTGCGTGAGAAGGGGGTGAAATGGCTTGGTCCACAACTGCAGCAACAGCGCCATTTGCATTTGCATTTGGATGTGGAGGGATGCCATAAAGACGTTGATGAACTCAACGACCGTGTACCCTGGTTTAATGTGTTTGTGCTTCACCAGAACTGCGCTACCGGCAGATCGTCGACGAGGGGCATTCCAGACACCCTATTGCCAGCCTGGCTTAATTACGTAGTCTTGGGGCACGAACACGAGAGCAAGCCTGACGTCAGGCGATCGAAACCAGTAATCGTGCAACCAGGCTCCACAGTTGCCACTTCACTGTCCGCGAGAGAGGGCAAGTAGAAGCATGCAATTTTACTCGAGATACACAAAGAACAACTCGTCAAGCATGTCCCCATCCCACTGTACACAGTGCGAAATCTCCACGTTGAAGATATTATTCTTTCGGCACAGTCAGGGTTGTCCCAGACAGATCCGGAGGGGCTGAACAAATTTTTGGAGGATACTGTCAACGACATCATCGAGAGACAGCAGGCTTTCTTTGATCGGGTCGTAGCGATCTTTCGAGGTTGTCGTGGCGCTCCCAAAGACGTGGTGGTCCATGGAGTGCGGTATCCCCCACGTTCTTTCTATACTGAAAAACTTTGCTCCATAGTCCGGCAACCACTCATCATACTGCGAGTAGAAACAACCGGCAAATGGCAACTGCCCAATCCCACAACATTTGGTCAGACTTACATTGGTCGAGTAGCATCACCGGGAGATATGCTACAGTGTTACAGAAGCGAGAAGGAGAAGAAACTGAGAAGACAAAATGCAAAGGCCCCATTCCAGAGGAAGGCATCTGCGATGGCGAGCCAAGACGAGGAGGGCCTTCCTCGCAGTCGTCGCCGCGGCGCAGAAATTGTCATCGTGATAAGTGATGAAGAGGAAAACACGCCCTCTTCCGTGGGCGTGAGCAAAGCTTTCCGTAGAAAGCCTTCGCCTGGAACAGCTGAATGACAACCAGGTCGAGATTATCAAGCGACCCATCAAGCGATTGCTCTTCGCGCGTTTGCCCGCCTTTTTTTGCTCGTGGAGACGACGACGACGCCGCTGCAGCACTTTCATATCTGTCTGTCTCACTCAGTTTTCAGTCAATTTTTTACGCTGTCTTGCAGAACCGAGTTCTGAAAAGGACGAGGGAGGCGAAGGCGCACACGTTGTGGGAAATTCCCATGTCCAGTAGGACGAAAGCAGCGGAGCAGAATGCGTAGCAAGTCATTTGAGAAACTGTTCTACACTACTGTACGAAACTGAGGACAACATATGTGTTGCGTGTCATGAACGGCATTGTATTGTACACGATGCCAATCACAGGCTTGCGGTATTTCGGGTACTGTTCCCGGATGTCTATAGAACAAGCGAAGCCAAAGCCCTAGTAGACCTAAAACTTTACGACGATTACTTCATTTCCAGCTCACCATCCAACCTACCTCGTTGTCCGCGCTGGCGAGCTGCACACACCGTTCGTGTGCAGTATTTTTTTGGGGAATGCTACGCGAAAACCCCGGAGAAGCATCACCGGGAGATATGCTACAGTGTTACAGAAGCGAGAAGGAGAAGAAACTGAGAAGACAAAATACAAAGGCCCCATTCCAGAGGAAGGCATCTGCGATGGCGAGCCAAGACGAGGAGGGCCTTCCTCGCAGTCGTCGCCGCGGCGCAGAAATTGTCATCGTGATAAGTGATGAAGAGGGAAACACGCCCTCTTCCGTGGGCCTGAGCGAAGCTTTCTGTAGAAAGCCTTCGCCTGGAACAGCTGAATGACAACCAGATCGAGATTATCAAGCAACCCATCAAGCGACTGCTCGTCGCGTGTTTGGCCGACTTTTTTTGCTCGTAGAGACGACGACGACGCCGCTGCAGCACTTTCATTTCTGTCTGTCAGTCTGTCTCAGTTTTCAGTCAATTTTTTACGCTGTCTTGCAGAACCGAGTTCTGAAAAGGACGAGGAAGGCGAAGGCGCACACGTTGTGGGAAATTCCCATGTCCAGTAGGACGGAAACAGCGGAGCAGAATGCGTAGCAAGTCATTTGAGAAACTGTTCTACACTACTGTACGAAACTGAGGACAACATATGTGTTGCGTGTCATGAACGGCATTGTATTGTACACGATGCCAATCACAGGCTTGCGGTATTTCGGGTACTGTTCCCGCATGTCTATATAACAAGCGAAGCCAAAGCCCTAGTAGACCTAAAACCTTACGACGATTACTTTATTTCCAGCTCACCATCCAACCTACCTCGTTGTCCGCGCTGGCGAGCTGCACACACCGTTCGTGTGCAGTATTTTTTTGGGGAATGCTACGCGAAAACCCCGGAGAAGCATCACCGGGAGATATGCTACAGTGTTACAGAAGCGAGAAGGAGAAGAAACTGAGAAGACAAAATACAAAGGCCCCATTCCAGAGGAAGGCATCTGCGATGGCGAGCCAAGACGAGGAGGGCCGTCCTCGCAGTCGTCGCCGCCGCGCAGAAATTTTCATCGTGATAAGTGATGAAGAGGAAAACACGCCCTCTTCCGTGGGCCTGAGCGAAGCTTTCTGTAGAAAGCCTTCGCCTGGAACAGCTGAATGACAACCAGATCGAGATTATCAAGCAACCCATCAAGCGACTGCTCGTCGCGTGTTTGGCCGACTTTTTTTGCTCGTAGAGACGACGACGACGCCGCTGCAGCACTTTCATTTCTGTCTGTCAGTCTGTCTCAGTTTTCAGTCAATTTTTTACGCTGTCTTGCAGAACCGAGTTCTGAAAAGGACGAGGGAGGCGAAGGCGCACACGTTGTGGGAAATTCTCATGTCCAGTAGGACGAAAACAGCGGAGCAGAATGCGTAGCAAGTCATTTGAGAAACCGTTCTACACTACTGTACGAAACTGAGGACAACATATGTGTTGCGTGTCATGAACGGCATTGTATTGTACACGATGCCAATCACAGGCTTGCGGTATTTCCGGTACTGTTTCCGGATGTCTATATAACAAGCGAAGCCAAAGCCCTAGTAGACCTAAAACCTTACGACGATTACTTTATTTCCAGCTCACTATCCAACCTACCTCGTTGTCCGCGCTGGCGAGCTGCACACACCGTTCGTGTGCAGTATTTTTTTTGGGGAATGCTACGCAAAAAAACCGGAGATGTCATGGTCATCTCCCTTTTTCGCGTGATCCTCCACGTCGGCAGCACCAGTGGCTACGGCAAGTGCGCCGACTATACTCCTTGTCGTGACTTCAATGATCGTCAGACCTCATCACAGGGTCCCTCAAATAACTCTCAGCCTTTTAGAGTATGACGAGTGTGAGCAGGGGGCCATACACAAAGGCAACGATGACGCCAAGGACAAACATGGACGTAAATTGAATTGCACTGGTAACTTTATCTCCAATTCCCGCCTGGATCAAATTGACATCACCCGCTACTCGTGCGGTAAGCTCTCCACCATCGTTCTGATCGACCCAGGTGTAATCTTGAGACATTAGACTTTCAAAAAACTTCCTTCTCAGTCTCGCACAAACGCGATGTGCTACCATGAGTTGCAACCTGACCTGAAAGAGGGACGTGACAAAAGCGATGCCACCAATGATAAGAAACCATTTTGCGAGACTGCCAACCTCGTCATGGTTCTTTTGGGTTCGATTCTCTGAACCCGATTCGTCTTTTTTGGTGCGTTTCAAAGAGAAACGTTCAATAGCAATCTCTCCGTAGTAGCTCGACTACACGAATATTAGCGACGCGCAGGAAGGCAGGACCGTGAAATTGGCGAAGGTGATATGGTAGAGGGAAAAGGTTGTCGGGATGGGACCTGGCCTTACCAATGAGGAGATGGAGTTCATGGGGATGTAGTACGACCTCGGAATATTATCCAGGAGGTGTAGACAACGTGAAGGTTTGCGATGTTTCTGCGGTGAATAATGGGAAGTCGGGTGTTATGAGAGACCGTCCGAGACTGGGGCTTGATTCTCTCTATCTCTGTGTCCTTGGTCAGAGTTTGGAACGAATGATTCACCATTTGTGGTCCCCTGGACGGACAGACGGACTGGAATCTCGAGAGTGGGGTGTGTATTTTTTCTCCGCATAAAACTTGTTGGCGTTCGTGTGGTACTGTAGTCGCATTTACAATTTGAAAAGCTTCTTTACCTCCGCCAAAGCGATGCAATGTGTAGTAGTAGTATTTCATCAGTTACGGATCGCGACCCAGCATGTGTTGCATTTGTTGTCTCTTTCCTAATTCCAGTTGACCGCAGTGCACAGCTGGACCTAATGGACACTACAGTATTTATTTCTAAATGCGAGCTGTAGCTTCCAATTTTAATTATAAAGTACTGTAGCGTCTCCCAAGAAATGCTGCGCACTGCTCCGATTTGTTAGGGAAGCGGGCATAGGTCACGGCACGAGAGATGCCGTGGAAGTACCCGAAACGCGCTGCCTTTTCCTCACCTGCGCACCGAGTCCGCCCGGGGTAATCGTTTCGTCAATGTCATCTTCTAGCTCAGCAATGGATGCTCTCGGCGGTCCCAGTGATGGATGCGGTTCGCCTTCTTGGGCAGTGCCGCCGGCTTCCTCTTCGGCCTGCTCACAACTCGATTCCTCTGATAGTCTCCGAATATGGCCGCCCCCTGCCTCCTTCTTCTTCTTCTTCTTCAAGTCCTTGACGAGCATCTGAATCCGACATTTTCGGATCGTCATACACACCAAGTGGCATGCGGCAGGACGGTCGAGCCGTACAGCACTGTCTGGACTCATGACTTCCTTCGCTGCAAGAAGACTAAATTCCTCTAAATGCAGCTGCGCAGTCATGGCTACGAGTGATTCATTCGATTGATCACACATCGACTTGACAGCTGGCATGATGATCCCTTCTTCCGTCTTTTCAAGAATGGATGCCAGAGGTACCTCATGACACGCTGTTTGGTGGAACATGTCCTGATCCTGACACGGTAGAAAATGGCAGAACGTCAAGTCTTCGGGCATAGCAGGGATGCGTCCCCCATGCCCACCGCGGATTTTATTCTCAATGTGGTTGGCGAGAGGGCCGGTGCACGTCAGCTTTTCGATATTCTCAAATGCCACGCTCACATCTTGCAGGGCCTTAAGCGTTCGATCTGGAGGCTTCATTTTTAATGCAGGAGAGGGAGCAGCACGCGAGTTAGACCAGTACTGCGCTAAAACGCTGATGGCTCCGAGGGAGGGTGCAGTTGCATCAATGTTCACGTGTTCTGTGAACATTTCATACCCCAGGGCCACATCCTTGTCACGGTCCGCAATATTTGAGTTTCCTAGGCGCCGTTTTTTTGCATAGTTCTTCGACGATTCTTCTTGCGCTTCTCCATCGCAGTGTACACCGCATGCAGTGTCTGTGAGTATTTCACGCATGCGATGTGAAGGAAGTGGCCGACAAGAAAGTCTGCGAGATCCCATTGCGGAAGCAGTTTTTCTCCGGCACTGCCCTTTGCGCTGCATCTGTGGTGCACAAACATAATAGCACCGACGACGTTCCTCATTTCCTCGGCGGATACACTCCGCTTCTGCTGCATGAAGGATTCAGCGGATTCCCAAAGGAGCATTCGTCGCACAGAGTCTGTCCCCATTTTTAAATCGTTTCCGAGAAGAGTCCACAAGGTTTTGATGAGGAGAGCAAAGAAGGGTTCCTTTTCTAGCTCTAGCACAGGGCGGCGTCGGTCGGGAGTTTCAACCAAGTAATGACACGAGAGCCCCTGCACAAACTTGTTCACCACAGTAGCTTCTTTATGCATGACGCATACTTTTCTGTTAGCAAGAAAGACACAGTAATGAAAGAAAGGGCGAATAGCTTGATTTCCGTTGCACAACATGGCAAGATTCATAGCTAATCTGAAATGAGCCTCAGGATCACTTGGGCTGAAAACCTGGAGCATCTGGGCGGCATTTTTTGCGGTGTCATGATCCATCGTATACCGCCAGCAGTCTGACAGATACATGAGCATACGATTCAGGGCGGCACGTATCCTTTGATGATGATTGCGCTTGCCAACACTCTGCATCGCGTTTTCGGCGAGCATATCCGCAATTTCGAGAAACGCGGCTATGGGTGCTTTCAGCATGGTAATGATAGCTTTCTTTACCCAAGCAGTATGCTCATGAGGCACAGAGCGTTTGTTGAGCACCTGGCGTAGACGAGTGACGTGCCTCGCAGCGGCGAGGGGGAACATCTGCTCGATCTCGTAGGCGAGGTCACGAGACGGGGCCTGACGCGCCGTTTTGCAGCGCTGAAAGTAGTCGGAGATCGGGTGGCCGGCGACAGCGAGACGTATAACGGCGAGCTCGGAGTCTAGGTATATAGATTGCAGAGGGCGAAACGCCTTCCAGTCGGCTTCTGCGTTGCGAGCGGAGAAGGAGGTGGAGCCGGCGATGGCGCCGCACGGGGTTGTGGGAAGCCTGCCGCGACTCGCACGTCGGTGGGAGACAGCAGCTTCCATGTCAGGGATAGAGGGTTTTTTTGGTGCAGCTTCCATGTCAGGGATGGAGGGTTTTTTTGGTGCGGGGAGGATCGGCAATCGCGCCGATAGGGATTCAACCCATGGGAATGCTGGAGTGGCGGCGCGTTGGGTGAAGACGTGGCGTCCCAATGATGCAGGAGACGGAGATGGAGGGGTGATACACTGTGCGTTTACAGTAAGTGACTATTTTCGTTCATACAGCTTTCGGTGTAAGGTTTTTTAATTCAAGTACAGTCTTATGACAATGCAGGTCGTGCAGGGTTTCCACTCCTTTTCTTCACGCTCTTTTCATTGCAGTGCCCATTCACAGTCGTAAACGCCAGTGCGAACGCCAAAGAACGTCCCTTGCGCTGACATCCCTCTACGTTGTCTGAGAATGCGCTCTTTGCATACGGGTAAAGCCCCCTCCCCCCCTCTGCGAAGGAGTGCCTTCTCTATGATATTGTTTCGTCGTTGTCCCCTTTAGTCAAGCGTTCAATCATTCACTCGTCGTTTATGATCCAGCAAGTTGCTTGATCATAAACGATGGGTGACATTTGTTCTCGTTAGACCACGAGTAAATACACGTACCCTGTAGCTGCTCGCACTCCTTTCGCGGCGCCAGCTCTATCCTCAATCGCGCTACTCGCCAGTCATTTCCTGTCTGCTCGACCTCATCCGACCTCAACCCATCCGATTTGACGGAAAACAACCCCCACTCCGCGAAAGAGTACCTTTTTCATAATAATGTTTTGTCGTTGTCCCCTTTACAGTACTCAAGCGATGCTTGATCATAAGCGATGGGTGAAATTTGTTCACCCATCGCCACACAGTATCGCATTTTCTCTGTGTGTAACGGTTAATGGAATACGGTTTCTGATGATCTGGTGGCGCTACACGGCTGGGAATGGGAGTAGTGTACCGTCAGGTAAAGACAGATCATACGGATCACGTACTAATGTTACGGTGGCCAGCTCGTGCGGCCACGACGATGAGCGATCAAAGTTTACAAGCGTGGCATCTGCTGGCTCCATCGCGGCAACAAGTCGCGTGCTGCTTTATTTTCTCACTACAAGTCGTGTATCTGTAGCATGACGGTGGCTGGGTGACTTCTGAGACTGCTGTGGGTGCACAATCCCACTGCTTTCAAAAATGCCCGCCCTTTTCCCTGGCGACCCCGACCAGCTCTGCGGCCTTTCACTGCATTAATCCCGCGTGTACTCTATATGCCCTACCACTTGCAGCTCCTTATCCTTTGTACTTTAACGCCGTTCCACCACCACCACCACCCCCCCTCACACCCCCTGATCCACTTTCCGGCCCGTCTCCACACCAACTTTTTTCCCATCATCCCGCACATTACTTGAACATGGGTCGCAAAAGAGAGGCTGCGAATGGATCGGAAAGTGCCCAGCTCACATCCGAAGGGAAAAAGCTTCGCAAAAAAAACAAAAAGGCAAAAAAAGCCACAAACAAAAACCGTGTGGAACGCACGGCAGAGGACGTTACACTCCACGCACAGAGCTCCTGTCAACCGGACCTGTGTTCTCCAGTCACACCTCTCCAGCCAGAAGCCCTGCGTCACAGTGCAGCCACCATTCCCCCCCTCCCTTATTTGCGGACGACAGCCCGGTGTGTTCCGAAAATGACGATGACAACACGCAGAAAGGCCCCCCCCGGTTCAAAACGGCACGAATTGACATAGAGGCGGTTCAGAGGCAACATTCAGATGTCTTGGCCGCAAGAGTCTCGCGCGTGCGTCCTCAAATGCGACCCGTCGGTGTCAGTGGAGGCCGCAATCGCCGTAGAAAGGGCGCACCCATGTCAGGAACAATTGGAGCTTTAGATTTGTCAACTGAAGATGCCTGGGCTTGCACTCTCCACAGCCTGGTACGGTGTGATCCGAATTTCTTCTCATCGCAGGAAGCCACCCTCCAGACACAGACAGTAGTTGGACAAGGCCGTCCCGCCTACAAATCAGTGCCAGTCTCTGAAAAAAATAATGACGACCTCGCTGAAATATTCCATTTGGAGTATGAGCCAAAAATTGCAGGAGGCGGTAAGAATGGTTCCTGGAAGCAAGTGTGCATGGCGGCAGGGCAATTGCTGCGCTTGGCCGTCATGTGTCAAAAGGTTGAGGTTGAATCGATGTGGGAGTCCGGCGTGCTCTTCACGACTATTTGCGACCGGAGCACAGTAGAACTACTAGTTTCGCACTACCGCATTCGTACTGTATGTACAACTGTCGTGACGAAAGTTTTCTGCCTGAAGAAAGTGGCGGAGCACGCAAAAATTTACTTTGAGGGGAGGGACGCAATCTTGGGAGCTGATGCTGAACGTTCGCGGATACATCTCCGCGCGATATACAACGTGCAAAAGGCATTGGGACGCCAAAGGACGACAGATCGCCAAGTGATTGATGACAGAGTAGAGCGCGCCGCTTTATTTTTGCCCGACGACTTTCGGAGATGTAAGCAAAGAATTCGAAAGTCCCTGGACGATATCATGACGTCATTCGACGATTTCCGGGCGGATGTAGGTGAGGATTCCGCCACAGAGACAATGTTTGCAGATGGCCGCCTCAAAAACAAATGGTGCATTAACATTATCAACGTTTTGGTCCTGACCGGCGGTGGACAGCGTCCGCAAGTATATACCCAACTGCAGGTTCCCTCAGACAGCGACCTGGTTGACATGTCGGAGATGGCGAGAGTTAAAGGGTTTCTGGAATTGCGCACTGTGCGGGAGAAGACTCGCCGCAGCCTGGCGATGCCCTATGTTCTTTTTCCTGGGTACATATTGCCGTATATTAAGTTTCACTGTGC
The DNA here is from genome assembly GCF_000350225.1 of Chondrus crispus. Taxonomy (NCBI): domain Eukaryota; phylum Rhodophyta; class Florideophyceae; order Gigartinales; family Gigartinaceae; genus Chondrus; species Chondrus crispus. Next base: position 23,785 of record NW_005179398.1, on the reverse strand, counting down.
TGTTGTCCGTCCTCAAATTCTGAAGGCCGCACGCCTTGACGAGAGCGACATGTCGAACAAACCCCTCATTGTCCATTCGGAGAGTGGTGTCGAGTTGCGTTCTCCCCAAATTACCAAGACATTCAAGCGGTTTTTGAGTGTCTCTGAGCCTACGTTGGTGGATTGCACTGTTATGACCCTGCGAAGTAGCTATGGCACCATGATGATGAAGTCGTTTCGCGAAAAGAAAATCTTTCCAACTCTCACCGAAGCTGCTTTCCTCGACATTATGGCGCAGCAAATGAACACCAGCGCCGAACAGTTGCGATCGACTTACGTCGGTATTGACCATACCGATTACGTGGACACGGCAAGGAGTCTAGTCGGCGCACTTGCCGTAGCCACTGGTGCTGCCGACGTGGAGGATCACGCGAAAAAGGGAGATGACCATGACATCTCCGGTTTTTTTGCGTAGCATTCCCCCAAAAAAATACTGCACACGAACGGTGTGTGCAGCTCGCCAGCGCGGACAACGAGGTAGGTTGGATGGTGAGCTGGAAATAAAGTAATCGTCGTAAGGTTTTAGGTCTACTAGGGCTTTGGCTTCGCTTGTTTGTTATATAGACATCCGGAAACAGTACCCGAAATACCGCAAGCCTGTGATTGGCATCGTGTACAATACAATGCCGTTCATGACACGCAACACATATGTTGTCCTCAGTTTCGTACAGTAGTGTAGAACGGTTTCTCAAATGACTTGCTACGCATTCTGCTCCGCTGTTTTCGTCGTATTGGACATGAGAATTTCCCACAACGTGTGCGCCTTCGCCTCCCTCCTCCTTTTCAGAACTCGGTTCTGCAAGACAGCGTAAAAAATTGACTGAAAACTGAGACAGACTGACAGACAGAAATGAAAGTGCTGCAGCGGCGTCGTCGTCGTCTCTACGAGCAAAAAAAGTCGGCCAAACACGCGACGAGCAGTCGCTTGATGGGTTGCTTGATAATCTCGATCTGGTTGTCATTCAGCTGTTCCAGGCGAAGGCTTTCTACAGAAAGCTTCGCTCAGGCCCACGGAAGAGGGCGTGTTTTCCTCTTCATCACTTATCACGATGAAAATTTCTGCGCGGCGGCGACGACTGCGAGGACGGCCCTCCTCGTCTTGGCTCGCCATCGCAGATGCCTTCCTCTGGAATGGGGCCTTTGTATTTTGTCTTCTCAGTTTCTTCTCCTTCTTGCTTCTGTAACACTGTAGCATATCTCCCGGTGATGCATCTCCGGGGTTTTCGCGTAGCATTCCCCAAAAAAAATACTGCACCAGAACAGGGTGTGCAGCTCGCCAGCGCGGACAACGAGGTAGGTTGGATGGTGAGCTGAAAATAAAGTAATCGTCGTAAGGTTTTAGGTCTACTAGGGCTTTGGCATCGCTTGTTATATAGACATCCGGGAACAGTACCCGAAATACCGCAAGCCTGTGATTGGCATCGTGTACAATACAATGCCGTTCATGACACGCAACACATATGTTGTCCTCAGTTTCGTACAGTAGTGTAGAACGGTTTCTCAAATGACTTGCTACGCATTCTGCTCCGCTGTTTTCGTCCTACTGGACATGGGAATTTCCCACAACGTGTGCGCCTTCGCCTCCTTCCTCCTTTTCATAACTCCGTTCTGCAAGACAGCGTAAAAAAATTGACTGAAAACTGAGTGAGACAGACAGATATGAAAGTGCTGCAGCGGTGTCGTCGTCGTCTCTACGAGCAAAAAAAGTCGGCCAAACACGCGACGAGCAGTCGCTTGATGGGTTGCTTGATAATCTCGATCTGGTTGTCATTCAGCTGTTCCAGGCGAAGGCTTTCTACAGAAAGCTTCGCTCAGGCCCACGGAAGAGGGCGTGTTTTCCTCTTCATCACTTATCGCGATGAAAATTTCTGCGCGGCGGCGACGACTGCGAGGACGGCCCTCCTCGTCTTGGCTCGCCATCGCAGATGCCTTCCTCTGGAATGGGGCCTTTGTATTTTGTCTTCTCAGTTTCTTCTCCTTCTCGCTTCTGTAACACTCTAGCATATCTCCGGGTGATGCTTCTCCGGGGTTTTCGCGTAGCATTCCCAAAAAAAATACTGCACACGAACAGCGTGTGCAGCTCGCCAGCGCGGACAACGAGGTAGGTTGGATGGTGAGCTGGAAATAAAGTAATCGTCGTAAGGTTTTAGGTCTACTAGAGCTTTGGCTTCGCTTGTTATATAGACATCCGGAAACAGTACCCGAAATACTGCAAGCCTGTGATTGGCATCTCGTACAATACAATGCCGTTCATGACCCACAACACATATGTTGTCCTCAGTTTCGTACAGTAGTGTAGAACGGTTTCTCAAATGACTTGCTACGCATTCTGCTCCGCTGTTTTCGTCCTATTGGACATGAGAATTTCCCACAACGTGTGCGCCTTCGCCTCCCTCCTCCTTTTCAGAACTCGGTTCTGCAAGACAGCGTAAAAAATTGACTGAAAACTGAGTGAGACAGACAGATATGAAAGTGCTGCAGCGGTGTCGTCGTCGTCTCTACGAGCAAAAAAAGTCGGCCAAACACGCGACGAGCAGTCGCTTGATGGGTTGCTTGATAATCTCGATCTGGTTGTCATTCAGCTGTTCCAGGCGAAGGCTTTCTACAGAAAGCTTCGCTCAGGCCCACGGAAGAGGGCGTGTTTTCCTCTTCATCACTTATCGCGATGAAAATTTCTGCGCGGCGGCGACGACTGCGAGGACGGCCCTCCTCGTCTTGGCTCGCCATCGCAGATGCCTTCCTCTGGAATGGGGCCTTTGTATTTTGTCTTCTCAGTTTCTTCTCCTTCTCGCTTCTGTAACACTCTAGCATATCTCCGGGTGATGCTTCTCCGGGGTTTTCGCGTAGCATTCCCCAAAAAAATACTGCACACGAACGGTGTGTGCAGCTCGCCAGCGCGGACAACGAGGTAGGTTGGATGGTGAGCTGGAAATAAAGTAATCGTCGTAAGGTTTTAGGTCTACTAGGGCTTTGGCTTCGCTTGTTATATAGACATGCGGGAACAGTACCCGAAATACCGCAAGCCTGTGATTGGCATCGTGTACAATACAATGCCGTTCATGACACGCAACACATATGTTGTCCTCAGTTTCGTACAGTAGTGTAGAACAGTTTCTCAAATGACTTGCTACGCATTCTGCTCCGCTGTTTCCGTCCTACTGGACATGGGAATTTCCCACAACGTGTGCGCCTTCGCCTTCCTCGTCCTTTTCAGAACTCGGTTCTGCAAGACAGCGTAAAAAATTGACTGAAAACTGAGACAGACTGACAGACAGAAATGAAAGTGCTGCAGCGGCGTCGTCGTCGTCTCTACGAGCAAAAAAAGTCGGCCAAACACGCGACGAGCAGTCGCTTGATGGGTTGCTTGATAATCTCGATCTGGTTGTCATTCAGCTGTTCCAGGCGAAGGCTTTCTACAGAAAGCTTCGCTCAGGCCCACGGAAGAGGGCGTGTTTTCCTCTTCATCACTTATCACGATGAAAATTTCTGCGCCGCGGCGACGACTGCGAGGACGGCCCTCCTCGTCTTGGCTCTCCATCGCAGATGCCTTCCTCTGGAATGGGGCCTTTGTATTTTGTCTTCTCAGTTTCTTCTCCTTCTCGCTTCTGTAACACTGTAGCATATCTCCCGGTGATGCTTCTCCGGGGTTTTCGCGTAGCATTCCCCAAAAAAATACTGCACACGAACGGTGTGTGCAGCTCGCCAGCGCGGACAACGAGGTAGGTTGGATGGTGAGCTGGAAATAAAGTAATCGTCGTAAGGTTTTAGGTCTACTAGGGCTTTGGCTTCGCTTGTTATATAGACATCCGGAAACAGTACCCGAAATACCGCAAGCCTGTGATTGGCATCGTGTATAATACAATGCCGTTCATGACACGCAACACATATGTTGTCCTCAGTTTCGTACAGTAGTGTAGAACGGTTTCTCAAATGACTTGCTACGCATTCTGCTCCGCTGTTTTCGTCCTATTGGACATGAGAATTTCCCACAACGTGTGCGCCTTCGCCTCCCTCCTCCTTTTCAGAACTCCGTTCTGCAAGACAGCGTAAAAAATTGACTGAAAACTGAGACAGACTGACAGACAGAAATGAAAGTGCTGCAGCGGCGTCGTCGTCGTCTCTACGAGCAAAAAAAGTCGGCCAAACACGCGACGAGCAGTCGCTTGATGGGTTGCTTGATAATCTCGATCTGGTTGTCATTCAGCTGTTCCAGGCGAAGGCTTTCTACAGAAAGCTTCGCTCAGGCCCACGGAAGAGGGCATGTTTTCCTCTTCATCACTTATCACGATGAAAATTTCTGCGCGGCGGCGACGACTGCGAGGACGGCCCTCCTCGTCTTGGCTCGCCATCGCAGATGCCTTCCTCTGGAATGGGGCCTTTGTATTTTGTCTTCTCAGTTTCTTCTCCTTCTTGCTTCTGTAACACTGTAGCATATCTCCCGGTGATGCTTCTCCGGGGTTTTCGCGTAGCATTCCCCAAAAAAATACTGCACACGAACGGTGTGTGCAGCTCGCCAGCGGGGACAACGAGGTAGGTTGGATGGTGAGCTGAAAATAAAGTAATCGTCGTAAGGTTTTAGGTCTACTAGCGCTTTGGCTTCGCTTGTTATATAGACATCCGGGAACAGTACCCGAAATACCGCAAGCCTGTGATTGGCATCGTGTACAATACAATGCCGTTCATGACACGCAACACATATGTTGTCCTCAGTTTCGTACAGTAGTGTAGAACGGTTTCTCAAATGACTTGCTACGCATTCTGCTCCGCTGTTTTCGTCCTACTGGACATGAGAATTTCCCACAACGTGTGCGCCTTCGCCTCCCTCCTCCTTTTCAGAACTCGGTTCTGCAAGACAGCGTAAAAAAATTGACTGAAAACTGAGTGAGACAGACAGATATGAAAGTGCTGCAGCGGCGTCGTCGTCGTCTCCACGAGCAAAAAAAAGCGGGCAAACGCGCGAAGAGCAATCGCTTGATGGTTCGCTTGATAATCTCGATCTGGTTGTCATTCAGCTGTTCCAGGCGAAGGCTTTCTACGGAAAGCTTTGCTCAGGCCCACGGAAGAGGGCGTGTCTCCCTCTTCATCACTTATCACGATGACAATTTTTGCGCCGCGGCGACGACTGCGAGGAAGGCCCTCCTCGTCTTGGCTCGCCATCGCAGATGCCTTCCTCTGGAATGGGGCCTTTGCATTTTGTCTTCTCAGTTTCTTCTCCTTCTCGCTTCTGTAACACTGTAGCATATCTCCCGGTGATGCTACTCGACCAATGTAAGTCTGACCAAATGTTGTGGGATTGGGCAGTTGCCATTTGCCGGTTGTTTCTACTCGCAGTATGATGAGTGGTTGCCGGACTATGGAGCAAAGTTTTTCAGTATAGAAAGAACGTGGGGGATACCGCACTCCATGGACCACCACGTCTTTGGGAGCGCCACGACGACCTCGAAAGATCGCTACGACCCGATCAAAGAAAGCCTGCTGTCTCTCGATGATGTCGT